>NC_141914.1:29789039-29940554 GCF_057802395.1 Ceratotherium simum simum | reverse complement strand
GTTACTGGCAACCAGTAGGGTGGAAGCCAGAGATGCTGGTAAGCATCCTACAATGCAGACAGTACCCCCACAACAAAGAATTATCTGGCCTAAAATATCACGAAGATCAGGGTCTTTTCACAGTCTAAGTCGATCATTCCTTCTATATTTATTAGTTAGTATTTTACTACAAGGAATAGCTTTCCCTTCTCTCCCAATTATTTATTTATTCATTTCCAGTATGGACTTACTAATTTTTATTTGATTAAATGGGTCATATCCCATTACCATCATTAATTATTTTGATGTTAACATCACCAATACTGAAACAAACCAACATCTTGTGTTTCCTTATCTCATGTACCTAGAAGGAAACAGCATCACTTCTGTGATATTCCTGCCAAGAATTCATCGCCTGAGTTTAATAAGAATACATCAGACAAACCAGTATAACTGGTCTACTTTCTTCACAAATGTCAACATCAAGAAGCCCCAAAGAAAGGCTGATGTACTATTCTGGATTAAAGAAGACCAAAGAGACGTGATAACTAAATCAAGTCCATGAGCCTGGATTAGGTCCTGGACTAGGGGAAAAGATAGGTATAAAGGACATTATTGGGAAATATTACAAAACTTAAACATGGGCTGTGGGTTAGACAACAATGCATCAATGTTAAATTTCCTGATCTTTGTAACTGTGTTTATTTATATAAAAGAATGGCTTTGTTTTTAGGCAATATATACTAAAATATTCAGAGGCAAAAGGGCATGATAATGCAAACTTACTCTCAAATATTTCAGGAAAAAATAGAAAGAGAACAATAAAACAAATGGGGCAAAATATAAACAGCTGGTAATAAAAGAACATTTACAGGGAATCTGGAGAGGTATGCACTGTGTTACAATTCTTGATGCAAATTTGACAAAGTTTAATAAGCCACATCAGAATTTCATATGCTTTGAAATCAGTAACAAAATACTCACTTGTAAATACCACTACCAAAATGATGGCCAGATCAATGAAGAGGAACTGGAAGTCTCCTAGGTTACTTAAGATCTACAGAAGTAATTTTTAAAACATAATTAGTTTTCAGTAACTGTTTTTACACCATTTCCCCCTGGTTTTAGGCTTTTCACTCTGGTTTCAGTTTTTCGCCCCCGCCAATAATGACAACTTTAAAATGATACTTGGACCTGCTTAAAAATTGAACTACGTTTGCCTTTGAAATTAGTAAAATATAACATATATTTGCAAATATTCAGTTTACTATATTAGTATAAAAGTCATCTCCTAAAAATTCATTCAATGAAAACCTTTTAAAAGTTTTTAAGCAAAACGAAAATACAAACTTTTACTCACAATCTTTAACATTCTTAAAAATTAGTATCTTGAAGCTTCCTTAATATATAACACCATCCTTCCTGATACTTGGGATGTCACCAATGTTCATTTAGAGGAGAATTTAAAGTGAGATCCCTACAACTATAAAATCCAATGAAGTATGTACGGACAGGACCGTTTACACTTTTTCTCCAAATGTATAATTGTCCTATAAACATTGCTCAAAAATCTTTTCTCATTCTGGGCCCTTCCTGCAAATGCATAGCAAAGTTAACTACAATTCTGAGATGTGTCACAGCCTGATATTTTGAAGAGTTATAAAAGAAAGATGTCTCATCTGCGCTAAAGACAAAAAAGAATACAACCATCTTATATTCACAAGGCTTCAGCCACAGTTGTTGGTCTTAAGAAAAATGCTATTCCAGATTAATGAGATTGTCAATCTGCTACTCAAAATACAGTAAACTAAAGGAAAATTTACAGATGCTACTTATATAAGTTCCGTAATTAATGGATGAACTCAAAATCAAACATATCTGCTCAATATCTTAATTTAAATCTCTTCACACTCAGTGGCATCCCTGTAGGAACGCCGGTACTCACAGAATACAGCAGTGTAACACTGAAGTACTGTATGATGCTGTACAGGGCCATGAACTTAAACACACAGAAGGAAGTCATTAAAGCAGCACGGCCTTCCCTGTGAAAACAAACGTTGGCATGTGAATAAAAGCATTTTAACCTCCCCCTCCAAACCACAATTATATCTTGACAGATGAACATCAACATTCAACAGCTACAACAAAGCACTTTTCTACCAAGAGAACTAAGCCAAAGCAGAACTGGAAGAGATGAGGAGTAGCAAGCAATGTGCTGCCAGTAAGTTACAGATCAAATATACTAACATACCGTTAAACAAATTCATAATCCTTTCTATGATAATTTTTCTTCTAAATTATTAGAGCAAGCTACAAAGAGATAACAGGAAATTTTTCAATTTGTACTACCTGATAAGGTTTGGCACGCAGGAAATACTAGGAGTTTTGGAGGTAAAGGGAGATGCCACTGAAGCCTCAAGCTCTGATAAGGAAATGCCTCCATGTGCTTTCTTCAAAGCCTAATGTTTGAAGAAGAAAACTGGTTAAGTTTTGTGAATATGACTTAGACTAGAGAAAGAACTATAAATCACAAAGACTATACTTACACCACAATCATTTGCACCATCACCGCACATTCCAACAAAGTAACTAAGAAATAAAAATTATGTTAAGATTTTGATTAATTTCTTAAAATACACATTGAACTTAAGATTTATCCAATATAGTACTATAAAGAGCTAAAGGACCAAGATTCCCCCAGTTTAACCAATGAATCTTATCATTACAATGACCACAGGCATGTTGCTTTGCAAACAGCACCAGCCTGCAAGTCAAATGACCTGGGTTATTGTCCTTTTTCTGTCACAAGATGGGCAAATCGGTTTATCATTTTGGCATCTCAATTTCCTAATCTTTAGAGCAAAGGACTTAGGCCTTTATAGTCTTTAGAACACTTACTTTAGAACACTTTAAGGCTATCAGTAAAGATTTCTCCTTTAAAGACTTGAAACATAATTTTTTACTAAAACTATAGTCGCTTCGATCAAGCTGAGTGAATAAACTCTACATCTCACAGATATTACCTGAAAAAAGAATTGTAGCTATTGTACTTGAACTAAATCCATGAGCCCATAAGCCTCTTTTAAAAAGGCATCTATAAGACAAGTGATAACTTTAAGTTACTTTTCTGGGTTTGAAAATGAAACTACAATTCATAAAAGTTAAAAAAAAACACCATCACCAATACTTACTCTACATTTTGCAATGCTTCTACTAATTGTGTCTTCTGATCGGGTGCCATACGAGCAAACACGGTGCCATGCAACATCAACTGGAAAAAATATGAATTTCTTTAAAATATTGTTCGAATGTATTCATATGAACACATACATAAACCCAAATCACTAACCTTAGGGACAAGTTCTTGAAAATGCTCCAGTATCACTGAAAACGATTTTCCATTCATTGCAAAATGGTAACGAGTCACCTGAAAATCCTCTAAGCAATCATGGACCAATTTCATTGGAATATCCTGTGTATGCGACATTCACAAGAATATTTAGGCACCAGACCAAGGAACACAATCCTACTTTAAATGTTTGATCCAAAACTGAATTCTTTCATTCAATATTTTACACAAGACACTGAAGGTTTAACATTTATTGAAAGTAAAAGGAAATTCAATTTTAAGGTAATCTGTCTATAATGTTTACTTAAAAAAAAAATTAAGGAAGGCTAAACATCAACTTCAATTTGAAATGATCCATGAACTGAATATTATGGACCACTTGCATCATTTATCAATACTTTTAAAATAGGATAAATATTTGGGATTCTTATATCTTAAAACCGTGCTTCTTACCTTTGGCTAAATATCAAAATTTAAACATTGAGATTCCTGGGTTTACCCCAGTCCTAATGAATCAGAATTTCTGAGGAGACGGCCTGGTAT
This sequence comes from Ceratotherium simum simum, assembly GCF_057802395.1. Lineage (NCBI taxonomy): Eukaryota > Metazoa > Chordata > Mammalia > Perissodactyla > Rhinocerotidae > Ceratotherium > Ceratotherium simum. The sequence continues at coordinate 29,936,683 of NC_141914.1, read as the reverse complement.
TCTGTTTTCATTTATTTTTTGTTTTGTTGTGCTTTAATGAACAATTTTTTATTTTTTCAGACTAAATTCAAACAAGCAAGTTTCAAAAGGGAAAATTCATCTTGACATTACCTGCGAGTCAATTGCTGATAAATTACTGCACTGTGGTAGGGTGTCTGCATAATGCCAATTTATCTTGGCAACTTTCCCATCCCTTGGAGGTAATGCTTCAGCAATAATAACTTTATCCTGAGGTAGTATCATTCCACAGTCTCTGGCCACAGAGACAGCAGTCAACATGTTGTCACCTAATTTGCAAAATATTGAAAATACATTAAAATGAAAATGGAAACATGAATGTATGAAACAAGTACTTATTGAGAATCTACTACAGTCCCCACGACCAGGCTGGGCAAAATGAATATAATGTATGGTCCTCGTTTTTGGAGTTTAAAAATAACAAAATCAGGACGTGCTTATCAAAGGAAGCCTCAAAAAATTCAGGCACATATATGCTAAATAGTTAGAACATTCTCAACAATTTTTAAAGCCAAATTCATTCTTAATCTTTTGAAGTCGTGCACTAGTAGTACCCACTCAACACCAGGCACAGAGCTACATACAGAGCAGATGCTCAACAAACCACTGTTGAAATAACCTAGGAGTGACTGGTGGTCCCTACAAGAATATTAGAGTAATATCACAGGAAAAAGAATGAATTACAAAAGCAAGATCACACAAAACAAAAAGATAAGCCAAGTAACAAAAATACAATCTTTATAAGAAGCAGAGAAGGAAGACAACTTCTCAGTCATGAGAGGAAAGAACTGAGGAGAAGCCCTGTAAGGACAGGATCAAGAGAAGAAAAAATAAACTTACAGGAGAAACAGGCAAAGGTCTGGGGAGCCCATGGCTACCAGAACTGAAGGGCAATGTTATTTCTTCCCCAATGCCCACAAACTATTTCCAAGGGTGTCTTCCTGTGACCAGACAGACCACCTTGGGACACAAAGCCAGAGTCTATCATGGCAGAGAAAGAGGGGGAAGGGACACAGATGGAAAGTGCTTTGAAGGAGGAGTCATTAGAATCAAGAATTGCTGGGATGCTAATAAATTTAGTTACTTGAGCTATATGGTAATAAGTATGCTATCAGATGGATCTCTGAGTCTAAAACAAAAATACACACAGGCCTTTTCCACATAAGTCTTACTGAACATGTAAATGCCATAAAATGAATATCTTAAATCTGATTATTTGCTAAGAAAAAAATACTTAAGTGTTGCCATGATTTCACATAGCTAAGGAATGGAAATTATCTAATATTATCAACAGTATAATTAACACCAGGAGAATCATTTAGATCTAACAGTCAAAACACAAAAACAAACCAAAAAGTGGCTATGTTCACTACTATACATTCAAGCAATGATAATAAACGATCACATATAAAAATGTAACTCTAACAAACATCTAGTAATCATTTTCCATGCTCTGGCACAGTTCTAAAAGTTGCAGAAGACCCCAAAATGAGTAAAACACTCCTAACCCTCAAGAATCTTACATTCTAGTAAACAAATCTACAAATGATTTGCAAAAATCTACAAACTTTGCAAAAATACCTTAAAAGAGTATTGCAAAGTTACCTTATACTTTGGAAAAATGTTCAGAGCTGAAACAGGACAACATAGGACAGAGTCACTACACAATATATTTGTATAACTAATGGATCTTTCCTCAATATTATATAACTTGAACTCTACTTTTTTCTGTGTCCTTTTATAAAGTCTAACCTGTGACCATAACAGTGCGAATGTTGGCTTTATGCAAATTTTCAAGTACTGCAGGGGTTTCTTGCTTTAATTTGTTCTGCATTATAATTAATCCCATGAAATCCATGCTGTTTTCAATGGCATCTCTGCAGAAAAAGAAATTTTAACACATAATGGTTTAGTCAAGAGAACAGGTATGCTCATTCTATATTGATAAAACAATTTAAAAGTCATAAATTATAAATTAAAACATTTTATATGCTGAATAAACCACAAAAGTGTAACTTTATGAGTTCAATATCTTGAAAAGTTTAAATCTGGAAAAACAACTTCCAAGAAATACGTTTTGAATTAAATTTTTCCCTTGGAAACACACAAGGATCATTTGGAAATGCATAACTTTGTTATGACACTAAATACTTCTAGTAAGGAATATTCATCTTGTATCCTACCCACAAAATGAAAAGCATAAATAAATCAATTCTTTACTATCCCCCATATAGCATACCCTAATTTAAATGTTAAGAGAAAAGGAAAAAACTACCACAAGCCCATCTGATATAGTTATACTGGATTAATTATCAAGTCTTTGATGAATTTTAGAAAACTCTTGATCAAATTCTTGATCCTGGAAGTGTGATACAAAAAGTATTAGCAGTCCAACAATGGGATCTACTTGGGACCCTGAGATGGATCTTTTAGAATATTTATTAATATTCAATAGTTATCAAGATGCTATTCCTTCAAATAGTTGAGTATCTACTATGCACCAAGTACTACACCAGTCTTTGCAAGGTCCAAGATAAAAAGGCATGATCTCTACTCTCAAGATGCTTTTGTGGGGAAACAGACATGCAAAGAGAGCATGTGAAAATAATATGCGCTTCAGCACAATAACGGAGATGAAGTCTCTTCAGTGATAGCTGCATTCTTATATCTCAAGCTACCAAAATTATATCACAGAAATATTTTTCTCAATGGAGAAAGGGGGCTTGAGGTTAGGGACCAAAATTTCAGACTTGCAGTAACCAAGTGGTTTTTCTACACAAAACTTCGCCAATAAAGGTGCTTGAAGTATATGGCTATGAAACCTAAACATCTTTGAAATAAAATTTATTAACAATGGGTTGTAAAGATATTAAAGACTAGTTAGGAAACTTAACACAAATGATATTGCTGGTAGTAAGAGGATAAACAAGCTTTGAAACCTGAAAATGCATTTCGAAGCACAAAGCTGTACCAATGTGAAACTACTAGCTCAAAAGCACTGCAGCCACTCTCCTATGAGGTACTAACACGTTTCCGGCTGCAGGTGATTTCCTAACTCTCCTACAAATGATACAGGTCACGGAACTCTGCTCTCTAATTAATGAAAAGTACAATACTCAGTTCAAGATATAAAGGTTCAAGCTGTAAGAGAAACTCCAAAACCTGTCCCTACGAGGTAGAATGGAGACACACCGACAGTCTCGGCTGAAGGATGAGGAAGGAGAGTAGAGAGAGAGAGACAAGTTGATAGGGATGGATAGGGTATTCCAGGCAGAAGGAACAGCCTATCCAAGAGCATGTCTGAATACGGCAGACTCAAGAACTATAGGCAATTCAATTAGTCTTTAAGGGGGGAAATGGCCAAAGGTGAAGCTGTAGAAAAAGGAGCCTAATATGCCCTTCATAGGAATTTGGATGTAATATTTTATGTCAGTGGCTCCCAATCAGCACATGCATCAGATCATTTGGTTATCACCTTTTTTCTTTTAAATGTTCATACTCAGACCACATCCCCAAATATTCTGCTTTAATAGATCGAATTCCCAGTGTAGTTTTTCCTTTTAGTTATTTGGCTGTCCTCTCCACTCCTTTAGGTCTCATTCAGAAAAACAGGATTGTATTATAAACACTGTCCTACCATTTTCAGTTCGTGTGCCTGGATTAATTAACAGAAGTATTAACAGCCCATAATTTAACCACTGCCCTATTGGTGAGTATTATGTTATTTACAGTATTTAAATATAACCTCATGCACACGCAGAAAGATTTCTTTGGGTTGAATTCCTAGAACTGCACTTACTGGGTCAAATTCTACAGGCAAATTTAAATGTTGATAGGTACTAAATAAGATCTTCATGAATTTACAATAGTGTAGTAGCAACATGTTGTCAAAATTTTCTCAAAACCTCACTAACACTTGGTAATACCAATCTTTTCAATTTTGCCAACCTTAGGAGAGACGTGACGTCTCATGGTGGTTTTATTTTGTAGTTCTCCAAGAACTGAAGTGTCCTATCGTTTTCATGTGTTCACTGGCCATTTGTTATGTCCTTTTCTAATACTGATCTGTTTGTATCATTTGCTTCCTTTTTTTAACCAAATATGTGTTTTGTTTTGTTTCTTTCCTGATGTGCATCCCTGATTGTGAACTCCTCCAGCAGCTGATGGGGGGCCATTTGTAAAAATTCCAGGTGGAGACAGGTGTTAGATCCGAATGTTAAAAAGCTCTCTCTGGAGGCAGTGTGGAACACAGGTTACAGAGAGGGAAGACTGGAGAAAAGAGCTGAGTCCCTGAATTAGAAACAATGGCAATAAGGATGGAGGAAGGGAAGGCTATTGGACAGAATCAGCAGGACAACAACAAATAGTCCTTTCTGCTTAAAATGCTAGGTACACCATGAAATATTCCTAAACAAAAATCCTATCCTAAAGTCTGGGTCTATATCAGTTACAGTAAAAGTGACAATCCTTGAACATGAACCCTGTAGCTATACATGGAACTAAATGTGACGCTGGTAATGCCATCTGACTAGGGAGGAGGGGAGACAGGTACTGGTTATTGTGACTCATGATACTCTGACCAAATTAGTACTTGGTTCCAACCACTGGGCAAAAGCAAGTTGATCGTTTGGGAAAAATACACTTCTGCAGAATTATGTTTACTAAAACATACTTGTGTTCCTAGAGCATGCCTGACACATAGCAGGCACTTCATAAATATTTAACGAATGAATTGAAAATAGTTCTGAAGAGTTGTACTTTTATCTCAATACCTAAAACAAACATTGCATTGTGTATATTTGCATACATTCAATAAATATTTAATAAATACCCAACTACATACAAATTATTGTGCATGACTTACAGAAACATAAATGATGCATTACTGGAAAAACTATAGAAAAACGGTTCATTAACCTTACCTGGTAATATTCTGTACTTTATGCCAGGTCAGTTTTGCCTCCAATTTTCTGTGTGCAAGAGCAATCACACGGAACCCCTGTTTAGTATAGTCTTCTAAAACACTTTCAAAGTCAACAGGAACTTTGTAAAAGGAAAAAATAATAGTCATTGTGAGACCTGCTAATACAAGCTTACACAAATACCAAAATTTATGCAAAGCCTGGTTGTTTCCTCACCTGTCTCAGGTTTACAGAGACCGGCAATGACCTCAGGTGCTCCTTTCACATAGGCATCCATTTTCCTATCCCCCAGCACCCTTGCAACCACACTCATACGTTGCAAATCGGAAGAAAACGGGAACTGGCGAACAATTCCTATCTCATAAATAGCCTACATGATTTCAAAAGATGCACAAAGCGTTCGTTATTCTTTCAGAATGAAAACAAATACACTTAGGTAACAAGGAAACATTCTTCACTTACTGGAAGTTCAAACAGCTCCTGAAAACAAAATAAAACAAAAAGAAATAAGAAATAGTACAGATTAACTCTGTTAACATACTCAAATTTTTTAAAAAAAATTTTTCCTATACATCCACAAAACATTATTTGGAAAATAGCAAGGGACTTTCATTATTTGAAAGTCAGGTTTCAAGACTGCTTCTCTACCACCGCCCATTTTTAAAAAGTATATTCTTGAATATTTTCAAATATTCTGCTATCCTAAAAATATTAATATATTAAGTACTAAAATAAAGGGAATATATTAAAAAGTCATCTAACAATAAAGCCTTTCACATATTCTTTTTATTAAATTCTAGGAATACGGATGCAATTTGAAAGGATGAGTCACCATGTAGCTAAATCACAAGGCACTCAGCTGCTCAGTAAATAGAAGGAAAAGTAACAAGACTGAGAATTAAATCTCAATATTTTACAAAGAATGTCTGCAACACACCAGGTGTAGTTTCTGATAAATGCAGTTAAAATATTCATATCTGCATGAGAGTTAAATAAAGGACATGTGATTTCATCTTCTAGCAACATTTCACACTGAAGATTAAACGTGAGCATCAACAGTATCTAGCTTAAAATGTTTTCGCACCATTTCTTGGTTTCCTGCAGGTGTAGATTCAGGAAGCAGTTGTTTTGGAGGACGAACCACAGTAGGCATAATTCGATTATGAAGTGCTGTTTCCTCTTCAGTTGCTTCTTCCAGAATCTGAAAGGAAATGTTCAACAGGTTGCTTCACAAAAATCAATTCATTGGTTTCATTTTTAAATGAAACATTATGACTACCTTCGGTGAATGGGAAAAAAAAATCAGTGTCCAAGGAATACATGAGCACTACTAGATCATTAATAAAGTAAAACAAAATATAAACAAAGCTAGTTAAAGTCCTAGCAACCCATGGGAGAGGGGAGGCAGAGGTTAGAAGTGGGTAAAGAAATAGAGAAAAGCTTCTCTAAGTTGGCGCCTACAAACTGTTGGGTTTAGAGACTAGTTCTGCAAAAAACAGAAGGTTCTTGCAGTTCCAAAAATTTTCAGTCTGCCATCTGGGGCTTCCTTTCTGCTAAGAGGACTCAAAAGTATATGGAGCTCAGACATGGCTAATGGAATCCCTGGGGCAAGAATCCACTGAGGTACAAAGATGTGAGTTTAGTGTTTCAGCTTGAACACTGCTGGTTAAGATACTACTACCCTAACTGCTTGAAATTTAATTTAAAAACATTCCTTTTGGGGGGCCGGCCCCATGGCGTAGCGGTTAAGTGAGCTCGCTCCGCTGCTGGCGGCCCGGGTTCAGATCCCGGGAGCGAACTGATGCACTGCTTGTCAGGTCATGCTGCGGTGGCGTCCCACATAAAGTGGAGGAAGATGGGCACGGATGTTAGCTCAGGGCCAGTCTTCCTCAGCAAAAAAGAGGTGGATTGGCATGGATGTTAGCTCAGGGCTGATGTTCCTTACACACACGCACAAAAAAAACACATTGCTTTTGGTAAAAAAAAATTCACTTAAATACACATACATGAGAAACAATAAACTAATTTGGCTCTATACAAGAAAGAATCAATCAATGGGAAAATGATGGTAGCAGGCATTGTGTCCAAATAGCCAATTTTCTACAATTCTAAGACACATTTTAACATCTCTGAAATGAGGATGCATCTTACATGGTATCAACCATGTCAAATAAGAGCAGCGCCTGTTACGTGAAAACATGCTACTGATAATTTGTGGTAAGACCAAGCACCAAAGCATCCCAGAGTCAGGAAAACATGCCAGTATACAAACTTACTGATTTAACCCATTTTTTAAAAGATCCACAGACAGAACACTAAATCTACTGAAAATCTATTCAGTTGGAGAGAAGCTTTAGAGAACATCAAACATGAATCAGCCCTATTTTGCTTTATGCTCTATAAATGGAGTGGGCCTCTTCTTGGGAATTAAATTTAATGAGTATTTATTGTGAGCTTTCAAAAGATGGCAGAGCACTTCATTCATTCATCTCACTCCTCTTTCAAAATACTAGCAAAAAACAAAAAAAAAGAAATAAACCTGTAAACATAAACAGAAAGGAAAGCAAGGAGGGGGGACTTCAAAGATGAAGACAAAAGGAGAACTGAAACATACTGATGGATACAGCAATGAAGGAAACAGCAGCCCAGTCTAACACAAGATGACGTAGAGGAGAGGTGCACTTCTTATCAGCCAGGATAGCTGAGCTAAGCAAAAAAAACAAAACCAAAACCAGGGATTCATTCTCTAGAGACAGGAACTACCTGTCTGAGAGGAGAAGGGCTGCTAGGCGGGTTAGCACACCAGAGGAGAGCTCTGCTGTTGCAGCACTGTGGAGCGGAGAGGAAAGCAACCTGAAGATTAACTCTGCTCCTCTGAAACTGAAGAACACCTGCTGATGAGAGCCACCCAACACACAGCCAGCTCCCCCAGTCAGCCTTCCCCTTAATGGAGATGCTTCTCAAGAAAACAGACTAACACACATATCAGCAAGGATAAAAATCTCACTGCAGCTACCCAGACCATCAAGATGTATAATGAAAACAAAAGCATGAAGGAGAAAGACCAAGTGCAGGGAGGGGAAAAAAACTGACCGAGAGAAAATAAATAATTCAGAAAGCAGAAGGGAATTCTGAAAACAAACTATTATTGCATCTATAATAAACAAGAACTGAATGCAGTAAAATGCTAACAACCACAGAACATAATAAGCACTCAGAAATTAAAATGGTCAATGGCAAAACAAATAGAAGGAAGTTGTAAACACACACACACACACCTCTGTGTGTGTGTGTATGTGTGTGTAAGGACACAGCACGTAGGAGAGGAGGACAAAAGAACACTGAAGACATGTAGGACTACTCCATACTTTTTACCTGCACTGATGCTGAAGATCATCTACTGACTCAGGCCCACTGCCCCACGTTGCTGATAGCTGGTTTCTCTTATAAACATAAGGCAGGGGCCTGAGCAGGTCATCATCTATTAAAGGTGTTTAAATGAGTCAATTTAACTAAAACAGACTTTTTTTTTTACACAAGTAGAAATTTCTCTCCAGTGATGTATCTTTAGAAATTACATAGTTCCTTTTATGTACAAGATATACTGTCATCAAAACTAGCAGAAACAATCCTTCTGCAAGGTAACTTTTACTATAGTTTCCTAAAGTTACTTGTGCTTTAAAACATTGAACTTACCCATCCAATGGCTTCAAACATTTTCAAATCAAGGGGATCACCAGAAAGTTCTCCTTCAATTTTTGTCAGTGAATGACAAGTAGCCATACAAGCAACAAACCGAGACTTTACCAACAGTTCATTGCAAACATTTTCTTCTGGCAAAAGAAAACTAAATATAAAATGCACTGAATTAGATTCATAAATCCCAAGACTCAAGACAGTATTCTAACAATATTCAGTTTTTATAATTTTAAAAGATGGAAATAAAATGTTTACACATTTCTCCATGTATTCATTTTCACAATAGTTTTGGCATTCAAAAATATTTTCTTCCATGAAAACTATAGATGACCAAAATACAATATTACCTTAGATTCTGAATAACTAAGCCAGACATAGCAATATAGAAAATACTAGATATTAAACAGTAATTAAAACTCCTGCCTATGGACATATGGCAGATTGGAATATGTAAAAACACAAAATGAACGTGTAACATACAATCTTTTAAATGCAAAACTGAGCTCATAAGAAAGAAAGGGAAAGTTTTAAGTGTCAGAAAGAGAGAGAGAGGAAAATCAGAGGGGTGTGAACTTGCGGGGATGCCGTGAGCCCGGGGGAGAAGGAAGGAGAGGGCAGCCACCTCAGTACCGAAGGACTTGGGTTTATACCCACACTAGAACAGGAGGCAAAGTCCTGCCACATACAACGTCGGGAGGGAAACTGAAAGAATCCCTCTCGCCCAAGAAAGCCAGTGCTCTTGAAGAGCTACACCCTTAGAAAAAGAATATACTAGAAAAAACTTATCCACAGACCCAAAGGCATAACTAAGAATAAGCTTATCATTTTCCCTCACCCAAAGTTCAAGAAAATAGTTAATATCTACATAATGTTTACTCTGCACTAGGCACCGTTCTAAGAACTTTAAATATATTTGACTTATTTCATCTTCACACCACAGGAAGGTGTTTTATTACCCCCATTTTATAAAGCAGAGTGGTTAAGTGACTTGTCAAGGTTACACAGCACATAAGTGGCAGAGCAAGCATTCAAACATAGGAGGACAGGTTTCAGGGCCTAAACTCTGAACCACTACACTACTCAGGATGAGGTTTGGATTTGAATATATGCTGCCACCTGGTCCACAGATCCCCAGACTTATTACAGTAACACTAATGCTTGTCTGGCACCACTGATATTGCTCTTGGCTCCCACAACACAGCCACCAAGGAGTCTCAAAGAAAAATCCTGCTACATATGAGGCCATAATTTAAAAACACACCAGGAAACAATTCTCACAAGTCAAGAGATACAACAAAGACAGAATTAGAATCTCATAAATTTGAAAAAATAGAATGGCAATCTGAAAGAATGCAAAAAAGGCATTTTTAAATTAAAGACTTAGAAAAAGAACAAGATACCATAGGGAGAGAGGGAGAGAGGCAGATTTGGAAAGAACCAAATGAAATTTTTTGTCCAATATATGGTTAGGATTCCCAGATGGAGAGAAAACAAAGAACGCAGGAAAGGCCATAAAGGAATAGAAAGAGGCTAAGAAATTTCCAGAATTTATGAAAAGCACAGATCATGGTGAAACTGCAGAAATCAAGGATAAGAAATATTTTTGAAACAACAAGGGAGAAAAGAGATTACTAGAGACTTCTCCATAGCAGTTACAAAAGGAGTCAGGAGAAATGGAGTAACACCTTCAAAGTGCTGAGAGAACATAACTGTTGACCTAGAAATCTACAGTCACACCATCACCCACGAGTGACAGCGAAACGAAGAATTACTAATGAATGTAGTTCAAGATGGCAATTTAATCCAGAGGAATGGGAAACAAGAAGCAATGGTTAGTAAAGATATTTGAAAACCTACGTAAATCTTAGCATGCAGATTGTATAAAACCAAAATCATAATCGTAAAATATTATACAACAAATACATATAAGAAGGGAGGGGAATAATCAAAGTAAAAGTATTCTACAGTCTGTGGGGTTTTTTTGGGTTAAGAAACCAATAGATACCCATGAACTTTAGACTCTAAATATGACTATTAATTATTTAAGGACAAGCAGTAAAAGATTAGAATGTATAAATTCTGAGAAAATACGAGAGAAAAATATGAAAAAATGTGTGTGTGAATTGGGGTAAGTGATGGTAGAAATCATTTCAAATATATCTGAAATCACAACAAATGAACACAATGCCACAGAAAGATTGAAAAGTAAAGAGATGGAAGATACACTAGGCAAACATTAGGCAAAAGAAAACTGGTGTGTAACTACGTAAATATTAGATGACACAGAATCTCAGGCAAGATGAATTATTAGAGATAAATAAGGTCATAATGTGACAAACTATTTACCAAGAAGATGTAACAACTCTGAAATTACATGAGCCAAACAACAGTCTCTCGAATTATATAAACCAAAATCCCGCTCACTTTTGAGAGAAAAAAATGACATAAACACAACTATAGCAGTAAAACTTTAAGCATCGAAAGACAACAAAAACAGAATAAAAGATGGGACAGATTGGTGGAATATTTTTGCAACACACAGTACTGAAAAAGATTACTATTCAGAAAATACGAAGGACTTCTAACAAATGAATAAGATAAAGACTAACAACACAACAGAAAAATTAGGACATAAACTGACAATACACAAAGAACACTAAATGACTCTCCTTCCAAAAATGTGAAAATGTGCTCAGCTTTACAAATAATGAGGAAACTGCAAGTAAAGCCACAATGAAATACCATCCATTTCGTATCTATCCATTTGGCAATAATAAGAAGTCTGACAACACCAAGTCTGGCAAGGATGTGGAGCAACAGGTCCTCAGAACCACTGAGGGCGAGAGGGCGAGCTAGTGCCTCACTCAGAGAGCAAGCAGGAAATACTACTACAGCTGCAGCCATGCGTGTGCTATATAACCCGGCACTGACACGTCTAAGACACTAGCTTACTGAAACTCAAGCACTTGCTCACAAGCAGGGTGTATAAGAATCTTAACTGCAGCACTGTTGGTGAAAGTGGAGGGGAAAGGGGGAAAAAAAAATGAAACTGTCCCTTAGTAGAAGAACAGATATTTTAGTTTAATCATAACAATGGAGTAGCAAACAGTTAAGATTAATAAATTAGATCTATACTTATCAACATGGATAAATCTTGAAAACAATATTAAGAGGCAAAAAAGCAGCAAAAACATATGTACAGTCTATCAGTCGTGTATATTTATTTATAGACAGATCTTGTTAAAGATGGATATACGTAGTGAAAATATAAAAACATGCAAAGATAATAATAAAACACAACTTCAGAATGATGGTAGGGATGGGAAAAGAGATAGATTAAGACTTCACAATATCCGTAATATTTTAAATCTTTTAAAAGATCTGAAGCAAATATGGCAAAATGTCAATGGCTTAATCTTGGTGGTGGGTACACAGCTGTCTGTTATATGAGTTTCTATAAGTTTGAATGTTTCATATATCAAAATGTTTATTAAAAATTAACTAATGATCAAATCTAGCTAACATTTACCGTGCATTTTCCACTCGTCGGATCCCCCAAAGATCTAAACCATCTTCAGTAAGAGTTCCAGTCTAAAAAAAAAAAGCACACATGTACAAAGTAGATAGTGCCTCCAAAAACAAAAATCATGAAATGCTACGCTGCATATACCCAGTGGAGTACTATACAGCTATAAAAAGGGAAACAAGGTCTCTGTACATTCTACGATAGGAGTACCTTCTAGGACAAATAGACAAGCTGAAGAAAAGGGATTAGAACACTCCTTACAGTATGGTTCCCCTATTTGTGTGTGTGTGTGTGTGGGGAGCAGGGGAGGCTGGGGTATACGTGTAGACTATATATTTATGTGCTTGCATTATTTAAAACAGTAGAACAATGCACCAATCAACCTATCAATCAATAAAGGAGCCTATATAGGAGGGAGAGATTAGGGCATAGGGAGCCAAAAAGGGAAGAGGAACAAGTTAAATGACATCAGGAGGAAGCAATCAGCCAAATTCAGGACGTAAATGACCTGGTTCCTATAAGATAACTGGGGATAAGGGGTAAGAAAAGCAACTGTTACAGATAATTGTAATCTTATTTGGATTCTGACTGAAAAAACAAATTGTAAAAATTCTGAGACATTTTTGAGAAAGGCAGAGAAATCTGAATATGAACTGGATATTAGATAATACTAAGGAATTGCTGATTTTGTTAAGTATAGTAAGCAGTGATGATGATAGTGTGGTACTGTTTTTTTTAAAACATCTTCTAGGGTGAAGTAACAGAATATCCGATGCTGCCGCCTTCAAAGTGAGGGGGTAGATGAAGTCAGATTAACAAAATATTGTTAACTGTGAAAGGTGGGTAACGGCTAAGTGAGGGCTTATTACACTTATATCTTCTCTCCACTTTTGTGTCTACTTAAGAATTTTAATCATAATGTTTCCAAAAAAGACAATCATAAGTGAAATTTTCTGAACAGATAAATATGAAATATAGTTTTGAGATATGACCCTTTTTTTTGCTTTTTACAAAATGTCTCACATTTTTTTCTTTAATAATGAAGATGCACAAAAATCAAATTCTTATCATGATCAGTTACACACAAGAGCTTGATGGAAGGTTTCTTGGTCAAGATTCAATTCTCAAAATAAAACTTTTAGGAAAACTAATTTCAGCCAAGGAAAGGAAACTCTTTGTAAGAGGCAAGGTATACTTTACACAGGCACAAAATTTGTCATTTTTACATAAAACCACAAAATCAGTGACCTCCATAATTCTGAAACATATTCAATAAAATCACAGCAAACACTAGGCATATATACTTTATAGCAATAAAATTCCAGTAAATATATCTGTATGGAGCCTATTCTGTTAAAAACACAACAGATCAGATGATCTTTGGCATAATTCTGGATCTGAATGATTAGTCATCTGCAGATTTGGGCAAATAGGCAATATCCAAAGTATTAAAAATTGAAAAAGCAGTAAGATGAAATATACAAAAATGATGCAAGTGCCAAATAAGTTGAAAAAGAGGAAAATTAGAGAAATATAAAAGAATGTGTGCAAATTAGTTGATAAAGAATCTAGAAACCATTAATCTAAATATTTAAAAACTGCAAAGTAACCTTTGAGAATGATTATGAAACTGAACCAACCTTGTCAAAGCAAACAAGATTCAGCTGTCCACAGATATTTATCCTTTGGGGACTGATACAGAAAATACCAACTTTTTTCAGTCTCCTTTGGGCGTACACAATACCAGCAGTCAGTGCAGCCGGAAGTGCAGGTGGCACAGTAATTGTGATGATATCAAGAGACTCAATAATTATTACCCCAACTTCTACCTACAAGTAACAAAAATAAATGTCAGACCACCAATATTAAATACTTACTAATCTAATGTGGGTATTTCTTCGTGAAAAAATCTATAAACCATTTCCAATTTTATATATAAGAAGTGCGTGTCCACATACATCTATTAACCATTTATAATTTTTTTCCCTTTAGAGATTCTGCAAAATAGGAAGCTCAATGAATCATCAATGGACTGCTGAATGACAGCTACTTTTAAAGGAAACTCATTTTAATAGCTCTACATACTTCACACACAACACACTTCAAAGTTCAAAAACATCTATCAGATATGGACTCTTACTACAAGCACCATACTGTGCCAGCCTCTACAGGGGACAGAAAAGAGAAATTTGACAAGGTCCCTTAGAAATACCATCAATTAAGTAATCACAAATAATTTTAATGCTGTATATCCCAGAGGTTAAAAAAAGACAAAGTAAAGCTTTTTGGTGAGTATGTGGTCACCCCTCCCTTTAAGTCACAAGAAAGCAAATAAAAGACCATCTAAACTAGAGCCGTCCAAAAGAACTTTCTGCTATGATGGAAATGTTCTATATCTGTACTTTCTAGTATAATAGCTACTAGTCTCATATGGCTTTTTTAAGGTAAAATTAATTCAAATTAATTGAAATTTTAGTTCCTGAGTCTCACTAGCCACATTTCAAACCCTCAATTGCCACATGTGATAATCAAGAATCAAACCCTATTAAGAGTCCCACATACGAACCTCATTTAAAACGTTATTGACAATAGTGTAGATAAACCCAATGCCAGCCACCGCCACGAGACACAGCAGAAACAAGTAGGCATCTCTGTAGAGTTTAAAATCGGTTGGTTTGGGATACAATATGGAACGAACGAGCTGTCCCTTGGAAGTACTAAATCCTTTAAAAAGAAAATTAAAGAAGAAAATGACCATATTTTTATAAGAAAATGAGAATTATATCCCAAAACAGAATCTCTTTTTAAACATTCAATAGGCATCAAATACGCTAAACCATGCAAGCAGAGATTAAATGATTTCTACCTGTTCTAACTACTATGGCCTTGACAAACTCTCCAGTGTAGAAACGAGTTTGAATTACAGTAGTCCCACAAAACAAAGTGTGTCGCCTATGTATTTCTGGACTATATAATTCATCTCCCGTTCCTTTTATGTCCACTGAAGGATTTGGCAAATTAGTCTTTGTCACTGGAACACTTTCTCCTTTAAAAAAAAAGAAAAATATTATAAATTAAAGCATAGAAACCAGCACCTAATATACAAATCTTGAACTGTTAAATATCCTAAATGTTATCATACTGTTTACAATGTTATTAAGAAGTCTAATGTGGATAACACAGCTTCATCATTAGCTTTTTGTCTACCAACTTCCTTACCCCAAAATATTAAATCTTGTCTCCCACAATAACTCCTGAAAGTGATCTGTGACTCAAAGGTAACCATGTGGAGAGGATCATGTCAAGTTTCAAATAAGAAGACCAGGCAGTGGCCACAGCCCCAGCACCTGTTCTCTTATCCCTAAGACCTGAACTGAAAGGCACACTGCAACCTCAAGCACACCCAGAGATGTCAAGACCTACTCCTAACCACCCCCTACACACATGTGCGTGCACTCACATGCATGCACGGATGCACACACACACGACTAGGGAACAGAAAAGGCATGTGGGCATGGGAGAGAGGACAGAGTAGGATGGCAGTTCTCTCAAACTAACAGCCAAATTCTTTTTAACATTAAAATTTAATTCCTTGTAGCATTCACACTTCTTGCTTCAAAGGTGGCAAGTATGTGGGGATATTTATGTTTGTGAGTATGTTTTAAGACAAGATTCTTAGCAATTCAAAAATGTATTATACAGGAATCACTTTCTTGCCAGATTGACTATGACAATAAAAAAAAATTCACGTGGGGGCCGGCCCCATGGTGTAGCTGTTAAGCGCGCGCACTCCGCTGCTAGCGGCCCGGGTTCAGAACCCCGGGCGCGCACCAACGCACCACTTGTCGGGCCACGCTGTGGCAGTGTCCCATATAAAGTAGAGGAAGATGGGCATGGATGTTAGCCCAGGGACAATCTTCCTCAGCAAAAAGAGGAGGACTGGCATGGATGTTAGCTCAGGGCTGATCTTCCTCACAAAAAATAAATAAAAAAAAAAATAAAAAATTCATGTGATAAAAATATATAAAGCTCTACCTCCAGATTGTGAATTTTCAAAAGGAAGTCATTTTAAAGTCTACTTCTCCCCAGTTTAAGAAAAATATAAAATCTTTATTCCCACGTTTTACACATCAAATAGGGAAGTAAATATGCTGCATTGTCTGTGGGCAATGACTTCCTTTCTCTTCTCTCACTATAAACCATGTCCTCATGTCACAAGAGTGGCCAGAAGCAGGCCAAGAAACGCAATGAACTCCAGCACAGTGATTTAGTATCGCAGCTGAGCACAATGCAGCATTTGGTCCCCTCAAAAAAAATCTTCACTATCCATCACATTTATGACATTCACAAGTGAAGGATACAAATAGCATAGCTAATTTTGAAATAGCTTGATCGGTAACTACTTAATCTTAATATTATAAACAACTCATCTTATTTTTACTTCTGTGACTGAGTTTACCTGTTAACATGCTTTCGTTTACAATGCAAGTGCCATTAATAAGCACTGCATCACAAGGCATGACTGTCCCGTTCAGTGGAATGATCATGACGTCTCCCGGCACAAGGTCTGTAGAAAAGATCTCATCTACTTCTGGAGTTAAAGACAGAAAAAGGAAAGTCTGAAAAGAATCTTCTTTAACTCGGAATAAAAATACAGCAAACAAAAGAACTATCCAAAGGCCATCTGATCTCAATAAGAAGTTGAAAACATAATGGAGTTACAGAGAAAAATCCTAATAAATGAAGAGTTTCAACAAATAAGATTATTACTCTTTAGGCTAACAAAACATGGTGTTTAAGTATGTCAGCTAGTTTGTCCCCTGACAGACCACCATCTGTACACGGGTGATGCCAAGTGCTTTCTGACCTGTAAACAGGTAGGCGGGCTTCAACACTCATTACAATGGTCCATGATAGAGCTTAGCTATCAGCCCATTCTTAGAAAAGAGACACAGAGAGCCCACACATGAGATCCCCCTGCAACAGGTAAACAAACTCAGATTTCTATAATCCCTCAGAAACAGAAGAAAGCATTGGAAATTTGAGCGTACTTTCCTTTTTTAACAGCATTTTTCACAGCATTTTTTGTCTCATTGCCACTAGTCATAACCCATAAAGTCTCACTGCCTTCTCAGTATTCCTACAATAGTCCCAATAATATTTTAGATATTATTTTAAATAAATTTATAAGTTAAACACTGTAATATTTTTATCTAGTTCATTATTTCCTTAGAAATTTATGTATTATATTCAAGTTAACTAAACACTTTTTAAAAAGATCTTCTCAAGTAAAAGAAGGTTTTTCTTGGGCCAGCCCCGGGGTATAGCGGTTAAGTGCACGCGCTCCGCTGCTGGCAGCCCGGGCTCGGATCCCAGGCATGCACTGACACACCGCTTGTCAGGCCATGCTGTGGCGGCATCCCACATAAAGTGGAGGAAGATGGGCACGGATGTTAGCTCAGGGCCAGTCTTCCTCAGCAAAAAGAGGAAGATTGGCATGGATGTTAGCTCAGGGCTGATCTTCCTCACAAAAAAAAAAAAAGTTTTTCTTTAGGATTGCCTTATATTTGGGCATTCTCTCTCCCTCCCTCTCATTCTTCCCCCTTAGGTTTAATACTATGCTCAGAAGAGTTACACGAGTTTGTAAACAAAGACAGGTGAGGAGAAAACTAGTGTTTGTGATGTTAGTCTGTAGGACAAATAATCTTTCCTTTCTAAAAAAAGGAAGAAGGAGTTTACTAAACTATGAGGAAACAACTTTTAAAGAATTCTAATGATATTTAGTACACCGTAGGTAAAACAATATTCATTTTTTAATAAGATGACTTATTTAAAAAACTTGAGTCTTTTAAAGCTTTAATGTCACTTGAAATTCCTGTTAGGTGTACCAGGAAACAAAATATCAGTGATCTGTTAGACTACACAAAGAAGCTAAGTAAGATACACACTGGATGGTGCATCTGCCCTAGTAGCATCCTCAGTGTCTTCAGCAGCAGCAGAGTGGGAAGAGGAGGAGCACCAATAAGCCAAACATCTGCGACTGCAGCTAGGAGAGGCAGATACCCCCAGCTAAAGCAGTAAGTGATCAGGAAGCACAAGGAAGGAAGCCACCTGCTGGGCCAAACTATGTTTACACCTAGATATGGTGTACTGAGCCAAGAGAATGCAGACTGATTTGATATTCTCAACAAATCAAAGTGGCCACTGCCTCCAAGGCCCACAATGCTGTGCTGCCTCCCATTTATCTCCTTCAGCACTTCAGTATCTTACCAGAAAACTAAGACATCCAAAACGTTATCCTCCTCTACAATCTTCCTTCTCCTCTAGTATTCCCTATTTAATTAAATGGCACCAATGTCCATCCCCCCAGCCTGATACTGCTCTATCACCTTGCATCCAATGAATCACCAAATCCTGTTCAATGCCCACATTTAAGTATATTTCAAACCCATCTCATTTCTCTCCATCTCCACAACCTTCACCTTGGTCCATTTCATGCCTTCAATATTACTCCCCTCTACACCAGTCTGAACATGGCAGCTAGAACGATTTTTTCAAAAAGGCAAATAAGATATCACTATTTCTGCTTAAAACCCTTCCATGGCTTTCCATTGCCTTTTGAAATGAGTCCAAATTCCTTAACATGCCTTAGAAGGCTGTTCAGCATCTAGTTGCTGCATCTGCCAAACTGAGTTTCTTTGTTATTACAATGACGGAACTCTTCTAATTTCCAGACCTTTGGGCACTTAGAACCCTCTTCTCTCCCTCTCTCACTCCCACCTTACCACCTTCTCACCTACCTCTTATCTAGCTAATACAAGCACTTCAAAATACTTTATCAAAGAAGCCATCCCTGACACCTACAGTAAATAAGCTCTAATATCTAAGTTCTCTGACCTCTCCCTATCATTGCATTTGTCACACTTGATTGTTACTGTGCATCATCTGTCTTTACAACTAGACTGAAGTTCAGTGATGGCAAGGACTATGTCCATCTTAGTAACCAGAGCCTAGTATAGTACCTGTCACATTGCAAAAAACGAAAAATACAATTTTATATAAATGAATTCGACACAAACTCAGAGATGAGTACAAATCCAAACACATATTTTTATTTCTTAAGAAATGAACGTAGGGGGCCAGCCCAGCGGCGCCATGGTTAAGTTCGCACACTCTGCTTCGGCAGCCCAGGGTTCGTGGGTTCAGATCCCAGGTGCAGACCTACACACCGCTCATCAAGCCATGCTGTGGCGGCGTCCCACATATAAAGTAGAGGAAGATGGGCACAGATGTGAGCCCAGGGCCAATCTTCCTCACCAAAAAGAGGAGGATTGGCAACAGATGTTAGCTCAGGGCTAATCTTCCTCACCAAAAAAAAAAATAGTAAGAAATGAATGTATATGTATAATACACTGGGTTTGCTTCATACATTAGTACTTAATGGATGTTTCTTAGTTTACTTTTCCAAGAGTCACCTGAAGTACTGACCTTCATTTACTCTGCAAACTGAAACTCTCACAGTACTGTGAGTTGCCACCATGTCATGCAACATAATATATTGCTGAAATAGGAAAAAAACATTTTTAACTAGCTTAAAATAAACCCACTCTACAAGATATTAGAAAGCAAGAATGCTATATAAAATAAGTTTAATACATAAATGCATATTACTCTGCCTTTAAAAATCTCAAGACTAGAAGAATATTCAATGTTTTAGCAAGACAAAATAAGAAGCACTTTAATGAGACAGCCCTAAAAACAGCAGAATCAGCCCTCCAGTATTCCAGTCTGTGATAAGCAACAATAGATCCTCATGGCCTCTAAGCAGTCAAGTAATAGTCTGACCGTAAAAGCCACCTGCATTCTCCCACATCAAAAAAAAGGGAGAAAGGGAGTACATATTCGTATAACTAAGAGAATAACTGTATCAAGTACTTACTTTATACGAAGCACTGTTCTACACACCTTACATGTTATTACAAGATACAAATGAAGCTGTGAAACCCATCATAAATTGGACTTACCTTTCTAATGGAATATAGGGAGCTTATAATCGATACTACAGACATAATCACAATGGCTAGAGCATAGTAATAGTATTCATCAGTGGTCCACAGTATAACACTGAATAGCTGGAAAATGTAAAACGGGTTGAGAACCTAAAAAACAAGATTTTTAAGTCAAGTTGAATGAGATATTTATAACCACACATATTTTTCACCTTTTCATCTAAGAAGTAACCAACAACATACTTACAGGATAAGCTCTATAGTCCCTAGGGCATATATTACTTAAAGAGAAGGACAAGACATTAGCATGGTACGTTTTTTACCATTAAAACTACTAGAATTTGGGGGCCGGCCCAGTGGCGCAAGCGGTTAAGTGTGCACGCTCTGCTGTGGCGGCCCGGAGTTTGCCGGTACCGATCCCAGGCGCGCACCGGCACACTGCTTGTCGGGCCATGCTGTGGCGGCGTCCCATATAAAGCGGAGGAGGATGGGCATGGATCTTGGTCCAGGACCAGTCTTCCTCAGCAAAAAGAGGAGGATTGGTAGATGTTAGCTCAGGGCTAATCTTCCTCACAAAAAAAAAAAAAAAAAACCCTACTAGAATTTGGCTAAATAAGCCCAATTTAACTTATCTGCGTTCATTTAGATTCATACCAAGCCCAAATATAGATTCAGCTAAAATGTGTGAATTTAGCCATTCTTCCTTCTGCTTTAGCAATAAAGTACATTTACTCCCAATAATTACAGGACTACTAAAGGATGGATCAAATGGAACAAATGCTTACTTATGAACTCCAAACACTAATTTACTTATAAGTCAAAGGTTCAGTGGAGTCCAAAGGGAAGACAAATACGAGATGATAAATTATACTGTTTTGTATTGTCTAATGAAATAATTAAGGATTTTAAAACCTGAATGAAAAAAGGAGATAAAAGAGTCCTGGCAATGAACTTTGTTTACCCAAATTTCATAGTATTTTACCACTCTCATTAAAAACCCCCCAATGTCTTAAAATTGATGCCTCTGTACTTTTCAAAGCACTTTCACATATATGGCCCCATTTTACTTCAAAATCAAATGAGATAATTAGAAAGAACTTAGTCCAATTTTATAGATAAAGGAGCAACAGAGAGGAAGGTCTTCTAAAGATCAAAGCTAATTACTGATGGAACCATATTACAAACCAAGCTTTCTAATTCCTAATCATTATACTATGCTATGTTCTAAAGCAACATTATACGGCCATTCTCGGGAACTAATGGAAAATAATCTATTATTTCTACTAAACGTATTCACCCAACACAGCTAATTCTTGATCTTTAGCCAAAAATCAGAAGGAAGACTGGAGAGCCTAACTTTGCTAGGCAAAATCACTTACTCCCTTCCTTTACATGCACAGTCCTTCATTCACACCTCCTGTATGGCACTTACAACCGAACAGTCACTACAATATCTACTGACAAGTGTTCCTCCCAGGCTAACGTGCTTTCAAGTCCCTCAGTGTCAATCATGATGTCATGTTTTGTATTCCAAACTTCTGGTACAATGTCTAATTTCCAAAAATGTACCACAAAATACCATGTGAAGAAGAAAACATAATAAACTGTTTAAAAAAATAGGGGGCAAAAAAGACAAGACAGGCGTATACATCCGTCAGATGGGGCAAAGTTTAGATGTGCAACTTTCTGAGAGTAAAAAAAATATCTACAGACAAGAAAAGCAGAAAAAATTAGACAAAATAGAAACAGCTAATTCATGCCTCAAATTATTTCTTTACCAGAGAAACGCCTTACCTTCCCAGTAAAACTATAAGCAAAGAAAAGTTAGAAACAGAAAACCAAGAATGTCTTATTACTTAAATCATGGCTTTTTTCATATTGACAAATCTATTATCACAAATGTTGAGACACGTACAATAGTCTTACCTCCTTAATTAGAAGTTTAAAAACAGAAGGCACTTTCACACTAATTTCATTTACTCCATAAAGCAATTTTCTATAACAGGAAAATATAACAATAGCATTACATTATATTATATAATAGTACAATTTGGGAAGACATTGCATTAGATAAGGCTAAAACCACAGACTGCTCTTAAATCTGGAACTTTAACATTCACGTTTCTAAATATTTGTCTTCTATCATTTACATTCTCGACCTACAGTATTTAAATCAAAGTAGTCAGTACTGGGTAACTATACTATTACCATTTTATTTCATTCTGGCTCATATCTTTTTGTGTGACAAGTATCCTTCCCACTAGTCTGTAATAACCGTGTCAGCAAAAGGCTTTCTTTTCCATCCTTAAACACAATAGGTCTCAACAATTTTGAATTGCAATTAATTTTTGCAAGAGACTAAGTAAGTAAATTTGAGGGGTCTCTTACCAGTTTTCTAATAAGAATACTGCACTTAGAATGTTTATTTCAAAACATTGTACATGTGACTTTTTAAAATAATGCTAAAGAAAAGTTGCTTAAATCCTTCCACTTAAATTCCTTATAATAGTACTTTCTATATGATACAGCAATTCTTGCCTTTTATGAAGTATTAAATCTGAATGAATGAACTTTTTCATATTCTAACCCTTTGAAAGAATATGCTACAGGAGTACAAGAAAATCTCTAAGTTAAAAATGGCATTTATCTTTAAAATATGCAATACGCTGATATATTTTTACACTTGAGCAAAGAATAACACTACAAAAAGGATTATACCTCCCAATTTACAAATTTTCATTGCAGTAAATTTGAGCTCATGCTTACAATTCCCAATAACATATTTCAGAAATTCTAAGATGCTATCAATTGTAAGACATACCATTATTTTATGTACTATCAAGAAAGATAAAAATGCTAAAGGAAGATACTCCACCCACCGTATGACACATCCCCCTTTTAGAGATGTTAAAATATGGGAAAATGTGCACCTCAGAATTGGTGAAAGACAGCATACTTTCAGGGATATCAACTTCAAAATATCAGCTTCGACATTTTTATAATTCTTAAACTGAGAGACACTCTTACCCAAATAAAATATCAGTAAGTTGTCAACTACTATATCTATAATATTTAAATACCTACTAATATGTATAACTATATAGTAAAAGGGTGGACTATATATACTACTTTATTTAGGTATTTTGATAATAGATCTAACTTTAGTTGGATAAAAATTACCTGTAGGCATGCATCCCCTTTGTCAGTCCTGCACTATGCTTTTCATAAATTGACGTACAAGAAACACCTTCATCCAGTCCCCTAAATAAATCCAAAGTTTTTACTTTAAACAAAGTTTAAAATATCCAAATTTCTTAATGCCTCATTTTTCTATATTCCTGATTTTAAAGTGTAATTTCCTTACAAATAGAAACCCTTAACAAAAATTTAGATAATGAATGAGAATTTTAAAATCTCAAATTCCTAAGATAATAATAAAAGGTCTAAGTCTCCAACGTGGCCACTTCTAAGTTATCTAATGTATCTATCACATGATAAGATGGCTCTAAATACTCATGTTTATATAATATTATTATTTTCCTTTAAGGCTGTGCCAAAGCTGTTAACAGCTAATAGTTAAACTAATAAAATTAAAGGTAAAGTATGACTAACTTAAGAATTCCAAACTAAAGATGAAAACAATTTACTTTTATCTATATAGTTTCCCCTCTTCAATTTTTTAAGCTTCACACTAAGAAATCCTATTCATTTCTTTTTCTTTCATTTCCACAAAAGCATCAACCCAAATCCTTCCCTGATCTAATACAGATTCAAGAGAGAAGTACAGAATTATATGAGACACAGGCAATGTCTAAAACCTGTAACAATTCTAACCGGATTCAACTAACATTCTACTTTTCCCTCCAAAATGTCTTAATTATGCTTATTTTAACTGACATAGAAGTCATAGAACTCTAAAGCAAACAGAATCTTAAACAACAATTTATCCTTTTCCACTTTTTTCAAATAGGAAAACTAAGCTCCATAATTAACTGCTATCATTGGGATAACTTTAAATTCTACAAGTTTCTACGGCTGGCAAGGCCACACAGCAAATATGTTTGGCATTTTTCCCCCACTGAAGTTGATGACTTTTCCAAAGGCAGCAGGGATCAGCTCCAAGTAAAAAAGAAACTTTTTAACAAAATGGCAGCTCACTGGCAGTGTTCTATAGGCAATGGTTCTTAACTAGGAATAGTCTTCAGAACTAGGCATGTGGAAATGCTCAGGTGCACTCCAGAACATTCCAATTCTTTAGTGTGTCTGAGGGAAAAATCCATGCGTGTCTATTTTAAATGTTCATAAGGTATTCGCTCTTTATAGCTAATATTAAAAATTGCTTTGGCACTCTCAAGCGATGATACTCAATGAGTGTTTATAATAATCACTTTCACAACAGCAGTAAAAATAGAATCTGAATTTAGTAATTATGTAACTTGAAGCCTCTACAAAAAATAAATTTTACGGGATTACTCCAATTTGTCCTACCCAAGACTTAACGCATTTGAAAATATCTCATCTTTATCCACATAGTAAAGTTAAATTCCTGTTTGTCTGTCACTCCATCCCTCAACTACAACTGGCTAGAACTGTCAGCAAATTAGGAGGTGACAGTTCAGATATTCCAGTAGGCTATGAGGTGTACTCAAAATTCACTTTGAGACAAACCCTCAAAGAGAAAAGAACTCAAACTCAGATTTGGGGATCATAATGCTTCAAAGTTTTCTGTAAATTTTGCCAAGGTTCAAGTTGCAGGTGGGATCTATTCTAAAATGGTTAGTGAGTATTCAAATAACACCAGGGAGTTGTTAATGAATAAGTGAATAAATGTTATGCAATAACAAACCTTCAATTTTACATAACACTGGAATGAATTCCTTTCTATCTAGAACATTTTCAAGATACTTGTAATATAATCCAAAAAAAAAACCAAAAAACTTACTTTAAGAAATCAAAATTGTGAAGAGTATCATCCCAGAAGTATCTTACACTATGGTGGGTAAAATAACGAATCTGTTGAACACAAATAAACGTTACGTCAAAAAGCATTATCATTATTTGTTAACAATCAAGTTTACTAACACAAATCTATCATATATAACACCACATACATTAAAATTAAAATGATCACATGTGACATGTCATCTGTTTCTTCTAACAATACCTAAATTGTATGTTATATAGAGACGGTATTTTATATGCATATAAATTTATCTCAAACAAAAATAACTGCAAGCACAAAATTATAGGCTGTCCATGATAGCATAAAATGTAACAACTTGATTTTAAAGAAACAATACCTGTTGCGATTGAGTCTGTGAATACTTCCTCATCTCACATCTGTTCTCTTCAGCCCGATTTTCAGCTAAATGAACAGCATGGCCATTTGAAACTTTATTGATTATAGATTTTGGACTCAAAAATGGGTGCATTTCCAAAGAAAGAAAGCGAATTTTTGCACAAAACCACCTTTTGAATTCATCCTTAGAAAAGAGAAGTGGATAAAGGTAAAAGTCAATTACATATATAGCTGCCTATAAATTTTTATTTGATTTCCATTCTTTACATATTATTTACACACCTCTAATTGAGAAAGCATCACTTCCTACTCACTAAATATTAAACCACTTCATGAAGACGCATAAATTCAAACATGAAGTGCTTTCCATTGCTCACCATTTTATAGGACGTTCTTCACTAATACAATACCCCGTAAAAAATCCTAAGTCATTTCTCAATTTACCCATCTACATACTCAGACTAGATATTAAAGCCTCTTACAAAATGCTCTCAATTAGGATTAAAAAAAAACCTGGGATGTAGCAGCATCACAGAGTAGAAAGGGAGCTAGCTGGTCTAGAGAATGAGTGATCTGGGATACAGTCCTAACTGCCTCGTGACCTTGACAGACAAGCAACACATTTCTCTGAGCATCAAAAGCTATAAAAAGAAGGGAGTGGATTTGTGATTCCTTTATACTCTTTTCACTTCAAACACAGATGATTTAGAAATACCAGGATTAGTATTCCTCATTACATCCTAGCAGCGATGTTGTCTTCTTATATTATTTTGAACAAAGTACACCACAGATATTATTTCACTCCTCAGACAATCAGCTACGTAAACACACGGACTTACAGTAGTCCTCAGCAGCACCACTTCACAGTCTCGAACTGCAGCTCTAACACAGGTCGCCTTCACCCGCCACTCAGGCAACCAGTAGAGGAGGAGAAGGAGAAAGCCACCAGTGCAAACCACGCCTAGAGAAACTATGGCAAGCTTCCAGCGACTCAAATTATAGCCATAAATCTCCTGTATGGACACAGTGATCACATAATTAAATATCAAATGACACGAGAGAAAATAAGTTCCAAAGTTCTTTGTTTTCCAGATGTGTATTACTGTCTTGTCACATAAACTGCAAATATTTTCCCAACCCATAATTGATCTTTAAATTTTGTTTCTGGCAAGCTCATTGCCAAAGTTGCCTTTTTTTTTGGTGAGGAAGATCAGCCCTGAGCTAACATCCAATGCCAATCCTCCTCTTTTTGCTGAGGAAGATCAGCCCTGGGCTAAAATCCGTGCCCATCTTCCTCTACTTTATATCAGATGCAGCCACAGCATGGCTTAACAAGCGGTGCATCGGTGCGCCCCTGGGATCCAAACCTGCAAACCCTGGGCCACCAAAGCAGAGCATGCGCACTTAACAGCTGCACCACCGGGCCAGCCCCCAAAGTTGTATTTTTAAGTAGTTAAACATGTTGTTATTTACATGTCATGGTTTTACATTTCATGTTATTCTTAGTAAGTTCTTTCCTGCTGACTTAACATATTCATATTTAGTATATTTTCCTAGAACTTTTATAATTTCATTTTTACATTTACCTTTCTAATTCATCCAGAATTTATCTTGTCATTAGGTAGGATTGTTTTTTAACAAACTTTTAATTTTGGAATAATTTTAGATTTACAGAGAAGTTACAAAAATATTAAGAGTTCTTGGGGCCAGCCCAGTGGCGTAGTGGTTAAGTTCACGTGCTCTGCTTCAGCAGCCTGGGGTTCACAGGTTCAGATCCCGGGCTCGGACCTACACACCGCTTATCAAGCCACGCTGTGGCAGACGTCCCACATTTAAAGTAGAGGAAGATGGGCACGGGTGTTAGCCCAGGGCCAATCTTCCTCAGCAGAAAGAAGAGGATTGGCAACAGATGTTAGCTCAGAGCTAATCTTCCTTACCAAAAAAAAATTAAGAGTTCTTGTAGACGCTTTGTCTATTTCTCCTAATGTTAACATCTTGGTACATTTGCCAAAATCATGAGCGTAACAGTGGTACATTACTATTAACTAAACTTAGTCTTTATTAGGATTTCACCAGTTTTTCCACTGTCTTATTTCTATTCCAGGATATAATCCAGAATATCACGTTGCATTTAGATGAGGCAGGTTTTAACCCTATTTTTTTCCCAAATGATTAGCTAATTGTCCCAATACCACTGTGACTGATCAATTTGAACTCCTGATCCAAATTATTTCAATTGTTTCAGTTACCTCCCACCCCAACAAGGGATGTCAGATTTAGCAAATGAAAATGCAGAGGGCGCAGTGAAATTTAAACTTCAAATAAAAAACTAATAATTCCTTTGTTTGTCCTATGCAATATTTCGGACATCCTTATACTAAAAATTTATTCCTTAATTATCTGAAATTCACATTTAACAGGGTATCTTATATTTTACCTGATAACTGTTTTTCTCCCTGACACACACAAAAAGAGTTGACAAGTTTTTTCATTAAGCTGATGTTAAACTTTTTTATAAATCAAAATCAGAAATCTTGTATTTGAGATTATATTTAAGCATTAGCTAACTTAACTTCTTAAACATGAAAAAACATACTTCTTTCCTCTAAGTTTTAACAGTTCACAAATGAAAGAGGAATTATACTAAAGCCAACAAACAGAAATGTTACATAATCCCAATTCAAAAACACAGTCAGGATGAGACAAGCACATTAATTTAGCTGTTTTTTTAAATGTACTTTCTACTTCTCTAGAATAATAAACTGCAGAGATAAATTCTTCACACTTTACAAGTAAATTATAAAAGCTGATCACCATTTCATCTTCTTGACCCCGGTTGATAGTCTTCCTTTCTTCTTTGTCCATATCTACAGTGGTTCCAAAGGCCCTGTGCTTCAGAACAGTTGAGGATAACTGAGAGAAAAGAGGAACAAATGTTAGGGAGTTATTTTGTATCTTAGTAGCCCCTATAACTTCATACTATCAGATTTCTTGTTGTGATACATGTATCAAGGTTTAACCATGATATTTAAGCAGTCACTAAAGAGCTAGTTGATTCTAATGACATTTTCAATAGTGTGCCAGATCTTGAACATGCATTATTTACTAAACTTGGCATATTTCATTAATTTATACTAGCAATAGCTTTGCTACAAGACACTTTAAATACTGAGAGAAACTACTAGAGAACGTTCCTTTGTCATTCCCCAGACTCAGAGAACTAGCCTAGTTTAACCATCTTGAGCTAAAAGTACTTCACATAACTCAATTTACTGCCTGAAGTCTAGTGAAGAGGCAAAGCGCCAGCAGGGAAACCAACCCAAAACCTCTCAGGGATCATCCAAGAAACATTCACCAAGCACCTAGAACACGAATGGCAATCCCTGGCCAAGAGTCAATCCCTATGGCAGGCATACCCCTATTGCAGATCACTCAACTGATGCCCCCATTCTGAGTCTAAATCCACTAAGCAATCTTCTGATTGCTGCTGACTACCCGGGATGCTTGTCTAGGAGAAAATTCACCAACCTCACTGATAATTTTTTCCTGTTTTAAAAAAGAGAGATTAATTTCAAATATTAGACATTCACACACTTTAAAGAGATTTGCAAAATGCAAAACAATGCCAGTTTTCTTCCGAATTTTTTTTGTTTTTTGGAAAATATTTTTCAAAAATGTTATTTAATATGTAATAAGTTTATTATTGTTATGTTTCATCAAATTAATATTCTCCAAGATATATCAGTCTTAACTAACATAGTATCAACAGATATAACCCACATAAACAAAAGCTCTTGAGAGTTCATAATAATTTTCAAGAATGTAAAAGGATCTGAGCCCAAAGAGTTTGAGAGCCACTGCTCTAGACTAGGCTGATCTCTGCAGAACAAAATGGGAGTGTTACCTCCTCCCTCGTTCCAGATACCATACCTCTACTCATCTACCCAGTGTGTAGCACAGGCCTGACACATGGTAGGCACTCAAAAAATAATTGTTGAATGAAATGACCTGATATAGAATTTTTGCTAAGACAGCAATAGCTACTTCATATTTCCATGATATGTATTAACAGCCAGATAAAACCAACTGTAGGAGTTCAAACTAATCCCATATATAAGACTACTGAAATCTCTTGATATACATCATCAACAAAATGACCAATAAAAATACTGATGCCTCCTGCACCGGCACCTAGAGCTTCTCTATCTTCCAGTAGCCCCAGAGACAGGGTCAGAACTAGGAAAGGCCGGGGCTTTCTGGAGGTATCTGGTCCAACTTCTCTAAAACAAGCCACATTATAATACAAAACGCTTCGGGCAATTTAGTAACAATTTCTTCTCTAGGGTAGTGTTACAGCCCTGAAGCATACTACTAAAGTTGTCCACCAGGGTAAGACTGATCCATCAAATCAATATGACTTGAGGTAGCGGTTATTCTCTAAGGCTATAACCTGCTGCTATAGACTACGGGGAGAATGAACAAGCCCAACCTCCTTCCCTGTACAAAAGATGAGCTGCTGTTGTCTGAACGTGCAAGGTACAGCCCACTCCTGCAAGGTGGTAAATGTGCCCATGCCTACCTTCAAAGGGTAAGGCAAAGGCACTCTGCCCCGACACTGTCCCCACTAAAGAATGCCAGTCTGGGGTTCTTAACCCTTAGTCTGTGGTTCTTCGTTAAGTTCTGGACTGAATCTCCGGGTCATCACTCAGGATCCATCAGAGTCACTTTTGATAACCAAATTCAGTAATGTGCTGCATAACGCCATTTCAGTCAATGACGTACTGTATATATGAGTGGTCCCATAAGGTTAGTACCATGTAGCCCAGCTGTGTAGTAGGCTATACCATCTAGGTTTGTGTAAGTACACTATGATGTTCTCAACATGACGAAATTGCCTAACAATTCATTTCTCATAATGTATCCCTGTTGTTAAGCGATGAGTAATTGTACAAATAATTCTGATCCCCATTTCCCGTCACCACCACCTAAAATATGTTTCTTGAGGGGAGAAATTCCTTAAAATTCTTATATGGAGAGACTTCTGCTTCCAACCAAGATGGAAAAACAGGGACCAGATCTGCTCTTTACCTAAAACAACAACAATAAAATGGACAAAATATATAAAATGACAGTTTTCAAGGAATTGGACACAAGGTAATGAAAGAAACTAATACAGGGATGGGAAGCAAACTAGGTGAGTTCTACAGTTGACCAGGTTTAGAAACTGAAGAGTTTCCAGGCTTGCAAAAAAACGGAGGACAGGGAACCCATTGTGTGTCGGGGGGGGGTGGCAGGGGCAGGGAGCAGTCTTCCCTGAGATGGAGAGATGAAGCTGGGAGTCTGAGGAGGCACCAGAGTGACCAGGTTTGCAGGGCAGATTAGCAGAGGGGAGATCTGCACAGAGAAAGAACACTGAAAATCTGCAAGATGGTCCCCTCAAGTCTTCAGCTGAGTACTCATCAGCGCTTCTATGTGAGGAAACTACCAGAGGCCAGGGAACCAACCACCCAAAAAGAGTAAGAGGGAAAAAGCCATCAGGGCTCACATAGGGCTGGGATGAGTGCCAGTTCCCACCAACCACAGCAGAAAACCTCATTAGTCACAAGGAATCAGGGGGCGTGTTCAGAAGGGTTTTGCTTCAGTAATGGGATCAAATTACCCCTAAACTAAAAGCTACTCTGGTCCTGCCTAACAAAGCTTTAAAATAAGACCTGAAAGAATAAAATTGTTTCCAAGTAACTTAGCTGCTTCATAGAACAAAGTTCAATGATATTGATAGGAATATAAAATATCTAGTCCCAATAAGTCACAATGTCTGACATCCAATTAAAACTTAACAGGCACACAAAGAAGAAAATACAGCCCATAATGAGAAAAATCAATAGAAAAGGACCAAGAACAGAAAAAGATATTAGAATTGGTAGACAAGGACATTAAAACAGCTGTTGTAACTGTAGTCCATATGGTCAAAAAGCAAAGGGATAGACTGAACATGTTAAGCAGAGACACGAAAAGATATAAAAAAAAAAAAAAAAGAACCAAACCAAAGGTAAGATAAAAAGTACAATGTCTGAGATGAAAAAT
Organism: Ceratotherium simum simum; assembly: GCF_057802395.1. Taxonomy (NCBI): domain Eukaryota; kingdom Metazoa; phylum Chordata; class Mammalia; order Perissodactyla; family Rhinocerotidae; genus Ceratotherium; species Ceratotherium simum. The sequence goes on along the minus strand of NC_141914.1, from coordinate 29,905,126 downwards.
ATACCAGATGGGATTAACAGCATGTCAGAAATTGCAGAAAAATCAATGAAGACATAGTAATAGAAATATCCAAAATGAAAAATGGCGAGAAAAGAGACTAGTGGGGGAAAAAAAAACAGCATCAGTAGCTGTAAGACAACTTTAAGCAGCCTAATATACATGGAAGGCGGGAGAGATCAAAAATTATGTAATGATATAATAGCCCCAATTTTTTCCAATTAGATGAAAAAAATGTAAGTCCACAGATCCAAGAAGTCCAACTAACACTAAGTACAGAAAGATTAAGAAATTACACTAAAGGGCCGGCCCGGTGGCTTAGCGGTTAAGTGCACACGCTCCGCTGCTGGCGGCCCGGGTTCGGATCCCGGGCATGCACCGACGCACTCCTTCTCCAGCCGAGGCCGCGTCCCACATCCAGCAACTACAAGGATGTGCAACTATGACATACAACTATCTACTGGAGCTTTGGGGAAAAAGAAAGGAGGAGGATTGGCAATAGATCTTAGCCCAGAGTCGGTCTTCCTCAGAAAAAGAGGAGGATTAGCTCGGATGTTAGCTCAGGACTGATCTTCCTCACCAAAAAAAAAAAAAAAGAAATTACACTAAAGCATGTCATCATCAAACTGCTCAAAACCAGTGATGAAAAAAAAGCTTAAAGGAGCCAGAGAAAAGAGCTATGTTACATCAAAAGGAGCTAGATAGGAATGACATCAAATTTCCTGCTAAAAACAATGCAGGTAAAAAGACAGCGGAGCAACATCTTTGAAGCACTGAGAAAAAGAAACTATTCAGAGAATTCTATGCCCAGGAAAAACAATCTTCCAAAATCAAAAGTGAAATAAAGACTTTTTCAGACACAAAGGCTGAAAAAAATCATCATGGGCAAGCCTACACCATAAAAAAACCATTAACAGAAGCCCTCAGGCAGAAAGATAACTGATGGAAATGTGGATCTCCACAAAGGAATGAAGATCATCAGAGATGGTAACTATATGGGTAAATGCACATAACAATAGCACAAAGAACAGGGAGAAGAGGAAGTATACTCTTGCAAGATTCTTATATTCTACATGAAGCAGTTTAGTATCACCTGAAGGTAGACTGCAATAAGTTAGAGATGTATAATATAAACTCTACAGCAATCACCAGAATAAAACAGTCATAGCTAAAAAAATAAATAAATCAACAAAGGCGATTAGATGGAACCATAAAAAATACTCAACTGATATAACAGGAAAAGAGAGAAAAAGGAAATGAAAAAAGATGAGACAGAAAACAAACAGCAAGATGACTGATTTAAACCTAACAATACCAAAAATCGCATTAAATATAAATGGTCTAAACAGCAACTGAAAGGCAGAGTTGTGGTTGTATTTTTAAAAAGCAAGACTATAGGCAACTGTATGTTGGTTGTAAGAAATACAACTTAAATATAAAGGCACAAGTAGGTTAAATGTAAAAGTAAGGAAGATATACCATGCAATGCATGTCTGCATTAATATCAGACAAAACAGATTTCAAAGCAAAGCATATTAACCAGGGATAAAGCCATTTCATAACAACAAAGGGGTCAACTCATGAAGATAAAATAATAATCCCGAACATGTACACATTTAATAGACCTTCAAAATACATGAAGTAGAAACTAATAAAACTAAAAGCAGAAAAGAAGTTCACAATTATTAGTGGAGATTTCATTTCCAATACCACTCTCAATAAGTGATAGAACTAGTAAATTTTAAAATACCAGTTAGGACATAGAAGAGCTGAACAACATTATCAATGAAGCAGTCTCTGCTGATATTTACAGAACACTCTACTCAACTACAGCAAAATATACACTCTTTTAATATGCTAACAGAACATTTACCAAGGAAGACCAGATTGTGGGACATAAAAAAGATTCAAATCATAAAGTATGTTCTGAACACAATGGAATTAAATTAGAAATCAATAACAAAGTAGAAAAGCCTTATTATATTTGAAAACAAAAGAATGCACTTCTAAAAAATTCATAAGTCAAAGAAATAAACAGAGAAAACAGAAAGTATTCTGAACTGAATAAAAATGAAGACATATCAAAATTTGTGGGATGCTGCTAAAATAGCACTTAGAAAATTTACAGCACTAAATCCCAATATCTGAAGAGAAGAAAGGGCTCAAGTCATGACCTCAGCTTCCACCTTAAGAAATTAGGGAAAAAACAGCAAATCACACCCCGAGTAACCACTAAAGGGAAATAATTCAATTCAGAAGAAATTAATGAAATAAACAGAAAAATCAATGAAACCAAAAGCTGGTTGAGATCAATACAATTGATCATTTCTAGTTAGACTCAACAAGAAGTGGGGAAAGACACAAATTACCAATATCAAGAATAAGAGAGAAGACATCACCACAGATTCTGCAGATATCAGAAAGATAATCAAGGAACTTAACAACTTTACACCAATACACCAACTTTTCTGCAGTTTGAACTTACTTCCAAATAATTTAAAAATTGGAAAAACCTATCTTTATCAGTCAGGGGATGGCCATGAGTTGATAACTGCTAAAGCTAAGTTAAAAACTGAGTGATAGGTACATGAGAGTTCATTATACTAATCTTTCTACTTTTTAGTATGTAGAAACTGTTCATAATAGAAAGTTCTTTTAAATAAACAAAATAAGAGCCACCCACCTGAAGACTTTAGTAAAAGAAAATTTTCAGAAGATATTCGTTCCTGGCACCAAAGGCCACAAATCTTGAGAACTCTGCCTCTACGTAAGTCCCAAATCCACTGACTCAATCTATCATGTAGCAGGCATTATGAATAAATTCTTACTGCTAGGCTTTGACTCTAACTCTTCTTCACTCTTGTCTTTTATCCATTGCCTAGAAATACAGATGTACTTCCCAATTTTGTAAATCCTAATTTTTCATTGTAGAATGTAGTAGTAGATAAATAGGCATCCTTTTTATAATTTTAGAAAAGGAATTCAAATTCAATGTTTTCATTAAGTCTATGTACTTAGAACTACTTAAAACCTTTTCCCCAAACATCTCTTTGACAGAGTTCACCTTAGTCTAATATAACTATATTTTCATCTCCTCTTCTACAGTTCAAAACTGATCACAGCAAAAAATACTCCACTTAATTATTTTTAAGTGAGGTATTATACATGGTGCACCGACTATAAGAATATATTTTCATACTTTTCTAAATACAATTCTTGACCATATCATCTCATTACTCTTTTCACAAGTATCATTTCTCTGAAACTTAGCTCAATGTTTAAGGCAAAATTCTTAAGTCTTACCAAATTTTACCAAAGTTGAAATATTAAAAATAACTTAAATAAAAATTTGCTCTAAAAATCACCAATTATTATTGTCTTTAAACATATTATACCTCATAGGAAATTACCCAAAAATTCACCTTTCACATAAACTTTTAGTAAAATACATTGAAATAATTGTAACAGCTTACATTTAAAACATACATATATTATAAATGTATATTGAAATTTTAAAAACATGTGCACATAAATAGAAAGCCCTTAATATTTCTATGACTCCATCAAGATAAAAATCTATATAAACATGTCAAAATATATTGCTTATCAAAATGAAAATACACATTAAAGACTATTCTACCATATATCTAATTAGACATTTGAAGCATTAATATCAAACTTGTAAAATCCATTTAACTTACAGAAGTATAACTTCACTGGTTTGCTATAGTGCATGTGTTTCTTAATCAAGTCAATTTCTGGATCATAGAAAACAAAGTAAAGAAATTTTTCTTACCAACGGCACTGTATCATCATTCTCCCAAACGCTGATATGAGCAGAGCTTTCAAAAGCTCCCTCTTAATAATAAAAATAAAATAAAACTAAGCATAAAAATCCACTCAAACAAGAATTTCTGCCAAAATCTGTTTTGGTTCTTTCTGAATTGCTTTTAAAATCATTAAGACATTAAAATTTGGGATTTTTTAATTTACCAATTTAAATAGATTTTCAGAGGATATACCCTTCTGCCATCTGACTGCCACTGGGAGAGCTCCTATAACTGAATAAATCACGTCTAGCTAGCACGCTGAAGTCCCAATTCCACAGTGCATGCCTGAGCCTTGATGTTATCTAAAAAGCAAGAAGCTTATAGGCTATTGTGCTTAACCAAACCCTTCCTTGCATTTACAATGAACTTGATTTTTTGTGTAAATAAAAACAGCAGCACAGGACAAAGTGAAGCTATGAGGAATAAATCTAATACCAATTTTTGAAAGTTTGCTTATTTTTTTCACATTACATAATTACTAAGAACCATTTAAAGTATAGTCTTTAATCTAGGATAAGAGTTAGTCAGATCTCATTTCCTAAAACAAGATGAGTTGGCCTCAACAGGCACAGAAATCCCCAAACCTCTAAGCCATCTTTGCTTCAAACCTAACTTTCTCATGAGCTCTAACAATAGCATTATAACAGTATGTGTGGAGGGTTTCCTTCAAGGATATTCTACATATGTGCCTCAAATTCCAAAGTAGGTAATTTCACAAGGTGATTAGAGAGTGATCTGTAACTCAAGCAAAACTTCAAGCAAAGCAATTTTGAATAATACATTTTTAATTTAACTTTTTACTTTAGTATTTGCCACCTTAAGCGAGACTGAAGTAGAAAATTGAAATTAAAAATGTATTACTCAAGGGCCGGCCCCGTGGCTTAGCGGTTAAGTGCTCGCGCTCCGCTGCTGAAGGCCCAGGTTCGGATCCCGGGCGCGCACCGAGGCACCGCTTCTCTGGCCATGCTGGGGCCGTGTCCCACATACAGCAACTAGAAGGATGTGCAACCATGACATACAACTATCTACTGGGGCTTTGGGGGAAAAATAAAAAAAAAAATAAAATAAAAAAATGTATTACTCAAAACTCACAAACTAAGTATAAAAGAAATTCTCAAATAATTTTTTTTTTAAGTAATATATACTTCTGGAGTTCTAAAAATTAAAACTGCACTAAGACTTTGGGCCACCTTGTATTCTTGAAGGAAAGAAAGAATCACCCCACTTTGTTTTGTAGCTGTGAATTTTTTCCTGAGAATTAAGCATACCGAACCATGTTAAATAAAGACTTCATAAAGCCATCTTGAAGGACCACTCAGGGAAGGGTGTTTTAAAGATCCTGAAGTACAGACAGCACAGCCAGAATTCTGAATATCACTTCACTGTCAAATCTGCAGCATCCACAGCAACTAAGATGACCTTCTGCAATTCAAAAGCACTTCTACCTTTACAACCGAAATAAAATGTGCCCTAATACATGTAAAATCCCAGCTCTACTCACTGAACAACTTCAAATTAATATCTACACAAATATTTGTGTAAAAACAATTTTTTAAAAAATCTCAGTCTCCCAACTACAGTAACTAAATTGTGACAACTCTTTGAGGGCAAAACTTAACACTTCAAGTCAGCTCCTAACAATAAGAATGACATAATATAATTTAATGAATACGTGGAAATTTTACAAGGATCCCAGCTAAATTTTAACAAAGCTCTACTGAATACCCATTTTATCACTTCCCATCTTAAACTTTCTCTTATAATACATGCTTTTGTTTCTGTGTTTAGGCTTAAGGAAGACCATTGTATCCAATATACACCAAACCAAGACTGTATTTACATTTGTAAAGTGCAGTCTTTGTATAATTATACCTTTTTGTATGTTACAACAATATGATAGATATAACAAAATAAGTTATAATTAGGAAAGATAATGTAATTACTTGTCTTAGGATCAATATTAAGAAAATTAAGTTATAACTTAGCCTGCACTATAGCACACTTGCAAACAATGTTATCACTTTTATTATACACATTATTTAAAGGAAGAAATCAACCCTCTTATTCAGAGAAAACTCCATGTGGTAGGACTGTCATCATCATTAGACAAAACAGTGGCTTTGAGTATTACAGTCAATAGTATAATACTTAATCAGTAAAAAATGAGAAACGGTACCTTTACACTGAGAAATTATATCTATGTTTTATTTTCTCTATAAGAAAGGAATTGTGTTAAAAATAATTTATATACAACATAATAAACAGTTTGCATTTTTTATATGTCTACTTATATGAATAAGAGATTTCCTTTCATTTATCTAAGTTACTTTGATCTTATAACTTTCATACTTCCCCTTAAATATTCCTCATGTATGTGACTTTTCAAAACTCCATATTCAAGGACTGAGTTATGAAAGTGTTGTAACTGCTAGATTGATTTCAAAATCTCACCATCTATTATGAAAAATGCTGCAGCAGGTGACAGGAAATAGTAGACAGGACCACTGTAATAAGACCAGTCCTACAGGCTGAATATTCAACACTGGCAGAACCAAAAAGGCCTAGAAAGAAAACTGACACCTATCCCTGAGACAATCAAAAGCCGAATATATTAACAAACTGGTGACAGTGGCTACCAACAGTGACAGTGTGTTCGGGGGGCAGGGAGGGAGAAACTTGAGTGCTTGTTGAATGCCATCTACATGTAATATTTTAAAATAGCTGAAGAAAGAAAGGAAAGGAAGAAGGAAGGCTGAGCGTCTGTAATAAACTCCTAATTCTACAACACAGCCAGGCATGGGTCTGAACTTGCAGGAACCTCCAAAGCACTTCATGGTGCTCTATCAGACCATCTCTGTGTTTGGATCTCACTCTTAATCAAGTTATTTCACCCCAGGCAAGACCGAGCAGTCATTCTGAAGGCTCTTTTAACAAGCACATTTCTAGTAAGCTACAGTTGATCACGTTTATTTTGTTATCTCCTCCACATCTTGGCCCTGCTGAGGAAAAGTACTAGCCAGTGATACAGCATAAGTAGCAGCAAATTTTAAATTATTTTATCAAACTAACTCATCGATAAGCATTAAGTGAGCATATATTCCATGTTCACTACTATATTAGGAACAGTAGGAGATATACTTTACCCCAAAATACAAAAAACAAACAAAACCAAATTAAAAGAACACAGAACTCAAGAGTCAGTTTTAACTTGTCCTTAAATGACAGTTAATTCAACATCAACTATTTTGTAAGTTCCTTCACCTGTTTTGGTTTCAACTTCTACACTAAAATAAGGCAGTTGTAATAATATTCCATCTGTGCAAGTCCGGCCTACACAAATAATACCTTGCATATAGCTGCTGCTGCACGCTGTCACCACTAGGTGGCGGTCCAACATTGGGAAGGAAAGAGGCTCACTTTTCACAAGCCTTATAGAGCAGCTGCTGACCAAGAGGGATTAAAGATGAGAAATTATATGTAAGATTTTACTTTAGTACCTCCAGAGATACTAATACGGGAAAGTAAGAATTGCCTGTATAATAGAGCCTCTGTTTCATGTGTCTCAATGGAAAAATAAGACATGCAATAAACACAAAACAAATGATAATGGGCAGGGGGGAAGACAGGTTATTATTATTCCCTTTATAAAGATTACTCCCAAATTCACAATTGTCTGAAACTAGAACTTAGGGATCTTACAACATTGTGGAGCAGGGGAGGGGAGAACAGTAACAAAGAGCACATGGACCTATTAGAGAACAAGATGAGGTAAAGCATAAGATTATGTGGTAAAACATTACTTGCCCATTAAACTGGCCAAAAAACAAGACAAGGAGCACCCTTATACATCGCCGTTAAGCGTGAATCTGCACTAGCTTTTTGGAAAACTAACTGACAGTATATCAAAATTTAAAACTCCTGGGCCAGCCCCATGGCGTAGCGGTCAAGTGCACGCGCTCTGCTGCTGGCGGCCCAGGGTTCAGATCCCGGGCACACACCGACGTACCGCTTGTCAGGCCATGCTGTGGCGGCGTCCCATATAAAGCAGAGGAAGATGGGCACGGATGTTAGCCCAGGGCCAGTCTTCCTCAGCAAAAAGAGGAAGATTATCATGGATTTTAGCTCAGGGCTGATCTTCCTCACACACACACACAAAAAAATTTAAAACTCCTACATACTTTGATCCAACAATCCCAATGAGAAATCCATGTCACGTGTACCAGTGCATAAATGTTACCATTAAGTTTCTTCACATTCCTCCGTATTGTTACACTTATGAAACAGAGTATTAAAACTGTGTTTTAATTTGGAGGTGACAGTGGGTACTTACAAGCAATAAAATCTTGTTGAAACAAGTAAGAGCATTTTAAAACAATCACCAAAGAAATTGTGTGGTGTGGGCGTGGGCATTTAATACAATACGAACTGACAGATCAGAGTTCTAATAACAGCTTGTATAAACAAATCAAATTGATAAGTGAGCCTAACTCTCCAAACCATAAGTTACACTTTAAAGTTCAGAGCTGAAGTAAGGGGTTTTGTTAAGTAATATATAAATGAATGTTTCTTCCATTTTAATGCAAATGCGTGACTATTTCTTCTCAACTGTAATGCTGTTAATCCTAATCCCCAATAACTTGACATTTCAATCAGCAATTTAAAAGATGGTCTTTGAAATCCAAACTCTCATTAATTCTAAGACTCATATTTTCCACATTTTAGCAGAGCTAAAATCAGGATGCAGCTTAGATGAAACCTCATTGTTGCTACTGGCAGGCGGCCGCCGTGATGCAGTGGTCACTGCTCGCACACGCTCAAAGCTGGTCTCGACTGCTCAGAGTGCCATCCTTTCAGTCAAGTACAGTGCGTTGTTGGTAGTACAGCGCTGAGTTTAAACTGTTGATTAAAAGTACTCAAAAAGATTACATTGTAGCTCCACGTTGAAACAAAAAAATAAGAGTGTGCACAGAAAGGTACCAAAATAGAGCAGCAGAGTGGAGAGGAAGGGCTAGGATGAGAAGGGGTGGGGAGGATAGGAAAGAGTACAGAAGAAAAAAAGAGAACAGAAGAAAACCTTCCAGAGAATTACACTTCTAAGTCTTCAGTATGTTAAGGAGTTATACAGAGGCCCCAGAGATGGTCGTTTTTCTTAACAGCAAACCCAAAAATAATTTTTCTTCATTAACTCAGCATGGTTCAGTTCAGGATTATTTTGTCATGTTTACAAGAAAGCAAAATTCGTTTTACTCATGATCTATACTACAGTATGGCTCACATTTCATTCTTCCAGGCATTATGAAGACTCAACCTCAAAGCAGTACAGAATCTCTAGGAAACTATTCTGTATAGAAAGTACAACCCTGGGCCGGCCCCGTGGCTTAGCGGTTAAGTGCTCGCGCTCTGCTGCTGGCGGCCCGGGTTCGGATCCCGGGCGTGCACTGACGCACTGCTTCTCCGGCCATGCTGAGGCCGCGTCCCACATACAGCAACTAGAAGGATGTGCAGCTATGACATACAACTATCTACTGGGGCTTTGGGGGAAAAATAAATAAATAAAAATTTTAAAAAAAGAAAGTATAATCCTGAAAGTCTACAATTATAACTGATAGGCACTTGGATCAGCTTTTTAAAATTACATCAATTTGTCTTTTTCCACTTTACTCCTTTTTCCCAATTTGAAACCTACCCATATTGACTCAGCATAGAAAGAAGTACAAAGCCCTTAACATCTGCATTCAACAAATATTTCAAAAATACAGCACTGTAAACCGCTGGTGAGGAGGATAATGGCGTTACTCATAACACAGCCATCACAGAAATCTGAACTTTCTCATTTTCTATGGTCATTCTGTAATCCACTATTCAGGATTAAAAAAAAAAAAAAAAATCAATGTATTTGGGAACTGTGCCAACCATAATAATACCAACAATAAAAATTGACATTTGTACAGGGATTTTTAGTTTACAAAACACCTACAGGTATTATCTAAATTACTTACCATTTTTTAATCAATATTGTCTTTTAAAAACAGGAAAAAAATAACCTTCAGTTAACCAAGATTAGCATTTTTCACTTTCCCTAGAAAGTGAAGCATGGGATGACTTTATATATTAAAAAGGCTTTCCAACAAATTTAAGAATGACACGCAGACAGCACCATCTTTCAAGGGTCTATTTTCCAAAAATTCATTTGAAAGCCAAATGTACTTGAAATATGTTCTTTCGTAAGGAAAATAGTGACTAGGTTCACAAGATGGGCCACAAATGACCTTTCTACCTCCCACAATTCTGCTGAGTTGTACATCATATTATGCTAGCCTGGGTCATGGGGCAGGTAGCCAGGTGACCAAGCTTCTACTTCCTCTGCCCACTTCTTAATTATTAACACTCCCCAAGCTGCCAGTTCCTCTGCCCATTTCTTAGTTATTAATATTCTCCAGGCTTCTCTCTTTGTAACAACATCACCAAGGGCCAAGCGTGGCAGTCCTGGCCCCTCCATCTACAGTGGTAACCGCCAATTAGTATTTCCAGCACTGATCTCTCACAGGTTCCAGACCCACAGATTCAAACATCTCCTAAACACGTTCGCAGACAGCTAAAATTCAATAGGTTCATTTTATCTTTCTTCCAAAATGAATATGATGTGCCTAAAGAGCCATGCCAGGAATCTAGAATTCATCCTAGCCTCCCTCCTGTTGCATACCTTCCATATCCAACTGGGCACTAAGTCTTACACTTCCACCTCTCAGATTCACCTCACCATGCCCTGTCTCCATCGGCATTGCCTCAGCTCAGGTCCTGACCCCCTCTCTAGTCTCCCTCATTCAAATCAATACACAAATCACACGGGATCATTCCTCTCTCTGCTTAAAATTTCAGTAGCTTCCTATTGTCTGCAGCAGCATTCCCCAAATGGTTAAGAGTCCCTCCAAAATAAAATTTTAAAAAAGGCATCCTCTCCTCCTACAAATTGAAGAAAAACACTGGATTAAACAAAGGTAAGCAGTCCTCTCACTGGCAAGCCTTTGAAGTCTTACAGTGCACAATTCTATGCGCTTCCCTACCACGGGGAACTGGGGTGGAAGAGAGGCCCAACTGGGCTCCAAGGACAAAGTCAGGACTAACTGGAAGATGTAAAATCCTTCAGAACCTGGCCCTGCCTAGTTGTCAACACCATCTGCCATTCACCAATGGGTATCATTCACCTCTTACAAACCTTACATCCCACCTACACAGAATAAGACAACTGTAGCTCCTCAAAGAGCCCTACTGTTTCCTGACTCCATTCCTTCATATACATTGTTCCTTCTGCCAAGAATGCCCTTCCCTAACTTAGTCTAGCTGAAGAGCTCCTACTAGCCCTTCCAGACTCTAGTCAAGTATCTTTGATTGTCCCTTCCACCTCCCAGCACAGGACTTCTCCCACCTTTGCCCCTCCTCTGTATGTGTCAGAGCACTTGTCCCACGATAGTGGACTTACAGACTAAAAACCTTAAAGGTTGAGAACCAGGCCAGCATCCAGAAATGTACCTCAATAAATGACACAGGGAAAGACGGGGGGTGTGAGGAAGAGATAAAATTCTTCCTCTTTTTCTGTGCAAAACACTCCCACATCTCATCCCTATGCCCCTTTCCTGACTCTCACAACACACTCTCTCCAGGCCGCTTAGTGACCTCACATAATCCTATACAACCCCCACCACAGCACTAAGCTCTTCAATATCAACTGCTTTCTCTTCCTCTTCCTCAAGAGACTTTCTGTTCAGAAGTAAATAGATAAATGAGTTATAGCTTCTCACAGCTGATGAATCTCAAAGTAATAAAACGAAAAAAAAGAAGTATGGAGATGTGGGGAGTGGGCACTGCAGTTCTACCACTCAGAGAGGCTGGTCCATGTAAGTCTGAGATTCTTCCTCACCGGGCTTCCGTGAAGTGTTCCCACTTCTTCACTTCACCCACTCCTGCACAGGAGCAGTAGTGGGCGCTACTGACAGACAGAGACAGAGCTGGGGCTACCGCAATGCTATGAATCACCCATTCTTCTTGGATTGAAAAGCTTTGTTTATCTGTTTTAGAGACCATTTATGGTCAATTTTTCATTATTATGGACAGAAAGTCTCACCAACATGTTCACCAATGAACTTAAAACAGTGCCTTTATCCTAGCCAAGCAGTATTTTGAAATCTAACCTCAGACTGTTGCTTTACTTAAGAAAAGGCAAATTAACTGAGAAAACCAAGATGTTGCCCAAGTATCCAAATATTTCAAAATAAATTGTGTAAATATTAAATTATTATTCTAATAAGAATCATTATGGCTTATCGCCACTTCTGATTTCATAAAAAGTCATTTGTTAGAATGTCACTGTCTATAAGTGCCAAGTACTGTGCTAAATGCCGGAGATCACAAAGATTAAATTTCTAACATCAAGGAGCCAAGCCTAGCGGGCTAGACAGATAAGTAAGCAAACACATCTCAAGCAATGGTTGAGTGCTGCAATCAAGCAGGGATCATGGGAGCAACAGGGAGCAGGGAAAGGAACAGGGGAGGGAGCGGAGGGCAAAGGACAGAGAAGACTTCAGAGAAGAACTATCCCTTGATCTAAGATAGGAGAAGTGTGAAATTCATCACGCCAACAAGCAGTAAAAAGAGGGGAAATAACAGAGAGATGGAATCCAAACAGAGGCATTACCATATGTAGAAGTACTAAGGTGCAAAATTCTAGAAAACGACTGGAATACAAGTTTCTTAAACTGGCTGGCGCACAGGGTGTCCTCTGGGGAATGGCTAGAAACAGAGCTTAAACAGATGGACTGGGGGGGGGGGGGGCAGCCCCATGGCCTTGTGGGTAAGTTCGGCAGGCTCCACTTCGGCAGCCCAGGTTTGTTCCCAGGCGCAGACCTACACCACTCAGCGGACCTACACCACTCATCAGCCATGCTGTGGTGGTGACCCACATACAAAATAGAGGCAGACTGGCACAGATGTTAGCTCAGGGCAAATCTTCCTCAAACAAAAAGAGGAAAATTGGCAACAGATGTTAGCTCAGGGCAAATCTTCCTCAGCAAAAAAAAAAAACAGATGGACAGGATCAGATTATGATGAAGGGGCTTGTCTGACATATTAAAGATATGGATTAACTTGTACACAATGGAGATTCTGAAATCTTTTCAGCTGAAGTGCGACCCATGGCCACGTCAAGGGGCCACATTCCAACGAATACAACGTGAGTGGTGTCCTCTGGACTTGGGCAATGCAGCAGCCCTGTGTTCACCTGCCACACTGTCATCTCTAAGATGGCAGAACTCACTCATCAACGTACACCCAGCACCTAGCTCTGTGCTTGGCGCATACAGGAACTAAAAAAAGTACTGAATAGTTAAATGTGCCAACACAATCCTAAGGGCATAACCAAGAGGCCCTAACCAAGCCTCCTTCCTGACTGCCTATAAAATCACAACTCTTACACACTACAACAACTGGTAATTGCACAACTTTTAAGGGAACTTGTGGAAGGGTCATTCACTATGGGCTGCACCAGAGATGAAAAAGGACTTGGGGAAAAAACACAGTAAGGGGCCGGCCCGGTGGCACAGCAGTTAAGTGCGTGTGCTCCACTTTGGCAGCCCGGGGTTTGCAGGTTCGGATCCCAGGCATGCACCGATGCACCGCTTGTCAAGCCATGCTGTGGCGGCATCCCATATAAAGGAAAGGGAGAGGGACACAGATGTTAGCCCAGGGCCAATTTTCCTCTGCAAAAAGAGGAGGATTGGCATCAGAAGTTAGCTCAGGGCCGATCTTCCTCACAAAAAAAAAAAAAAAAGAAACACAGTAAGATGGTTCTGGACCTGATTAAATTAAGCAGTTTATTCTATTCTTCTTCTCACCAAAAACTAAACAGAAAACAACCATGAGTTAGCTCAAAATTATTCACCAACTAACTCTAAGGCAGCAGTGATAACTATAAAAAGCATATTTTCAAATCAAAAGGACCCATGAAATAAAAATCTTTTTAAGAATTTGCTGGGTTAGTGTAGTCTTTCAAATAACTAAGAGCTTCAGACAAAATTAGGCTACTTGTCTTGTACTTTAAACTTTACTTAGTAAACTGACATATTATTATAATTGGCAAAATCCCTTCTCCGATGCTTGGGAAAATAATAAGGAAAAAAATTTTTAATAGAAATGTTAGGAAAGCATGAACAAAAATAAATTATAAATGAGCTTGGAAAACTGATGGCTTAAGAAGTGAAGGCAGGGGGCCGGCCCTGTGGCGTAGTGGCTAAGTGCACACGCTCCGCCACTGGTGGCCAGGGTTCAGATCCCGGGCGTGCACTGAGGCACCGCTTGTCAGGCCATGCTGTGGCGGCGTCCCATTAAAGTGGAGGAAGATAATAGGCACAGGTGTTAGCCCTGGGCCAGTCTTCCTCAGAAAAAAGAGGAGGATCGGCATAGACGCTGGCTCAGGGCTGATCTTCCTCACAAAAAAAAAAAAAAAAAAAGTGAAGGCATAATCTAGAGATGGAAGAAAAATCTTTGGTCTATGAAGAACCAGTGACTCATATTAAAGAAATCAGTCCAAAGGCCACAGAAGTAAACTAAAATTTCAAGTCATTTTCTTAAAGAAAAGATGTAGATATATTTCACTAATCAGTATTTCTAAATGAAAATAAGGCACATAAAATAAGGCACATAAAAACACAACTAAACATATTTTTTAATTTTATAAGGTGGCCAGGGAGAAAAACAAGTAACAGTGCCATAGAGGACGTGGGAAAAAAGAAACTGCATTCATACCCAGAGACACAAAGAAAAAGACAAAAATATACATAAAATGTACATTAGAGATACATGAGATTAACATCTTGAGCTTTTTAGGATGTTATTACCAAAGATGAAAAATCACGGTATTTTTGGCGTGAAGAGCCTGAATATAATCCTATGTCATCACTGCCTGCTGCTCCAGTTTAAAAAACAGCAACCCTCAACCATGCCCCCACACACACACAAGCTCATGCCACACTCATGACACTGACACACATACACACACACACACACGACTTGTTCTGAATATGTTAAATGTTATTAAACTAACAAATAATAGTTAAGTTACCATTTACTGAGCCTCTTACCCTCACAACTCCCTAAGGTAGGTTTTATTATCTCCATTCAGCAAAAGAAGAAACTAAAAAAGGTTAAGTGACTTGACCCAGACTACAGAGCTGATAAGTGATAAGGCTGGAATTCAAAATCACCTGTATATGGCTCTGAGGCCCACACTTTAACCAATACAGTATGCTCTCTCCCAGGGTATATGACTGTTAAATCTTTAGCCACCATAACGTTTTTTTAAAGACTGCTGTTTTCTTACTGTGCTATCCAGAGTGATGTTTAAGGTCAGATAATTTAAATTTCATGGAAAACCACTTATATAATTCTTTTAAAATAATGTAGATCTTGCTGGCAGTAAGGAAGACATTAACACTAAAAAGTAGCTGAGTATAACCCAGACTTTTACAAACTAACAACAGTCCCCAATTATTCCCAACTTTATTACTTAGCCTTTTAATTATGCTAGGTTCTTCTTGTGGTATAAACACCCAGCACAACCCTAAGGAGAGAGCAGATTTTCATAAATACCTAATTTCTCTCTCCATTATTCACACTGCGGAGTCACGTCATATATGCATTTAATTACTCATTCAACTATCTGTGCTGGGGGAAAAAAGAAAAACAATAGAGAAAAATACTTCAAATAATGGTGGCAAGATGCCTGCCTTTACAACCTTGTCTCAGTGTGAGCATGCAGTGAGACTAGAAATCTGCTGTTCCTCAGTCAATCTGAAGTCCCATTCACCCATCAAAAAGTAACTCATAGAGCCAATTATGATTCCAGCTCACCAAAAAAGTAACCTGTTCTAATAGTTGGAGGAAACACTGGCTGTTGGAACTTAAAGACAATATGTCAGTTAACCAGTTTTCAAACTGGTGCCTTCCTAAAGGACTTTTTCAAGAGTAATTTTGACTACATAGGATTTTTACCTTAAATGAGAATTTAGACCCAAAGCCCCCAAATAAAAGGTGATTTCACTTTTCTCATCTCTTTAGGTTTGAAAGAATTAGGAACCAAAACATTCGTCTTTTATATCAAAATAAGTTAATAACATATTTTTCATCCTAGTTCACAAATGGGAAAAAACAGAGCAACAGGGATGCTGTAAAGAAGCCACGCTAGGCAGGTATGTGGGAGCTATTCCATGACTTATTCCATTATTATTTTCCAATCTCATACCTCTTTATTTCAATGTCCAATTCACAAATTCCTTTGTGAAGAAAATAAGAAAAACTAAATAAAATAGGAGTCAATTAATCTAGCTTGCTATCATTGAGGTAGAACTGTCTCTCGTATCAACACTCAACGGTTATAAATATTTTTATTTAAAATTTCTGAGAGATTCTACAGACATCAGCAAGTTCCACATCATATAATCAGGAAACTCTACACCGTTAACTCACTTTTCCCAGAAATTACTTTCTTACCTAACTAGTATCTGTGTGTCAACAGATCATTTAAAAGCAAGATCCACAGGGAGTAAGTGCAAGAGTCAACAAAAGAGAAATTCTGATTAAGATATTAACTTACTCATCCCATCTCACACATGTAAACAGATTTCAAAGATGGGGTACTTCTTCCTGCATTCTCAGTTCATACTAGTATTAGTGGCCTTTGGTGCCAGGAAGAGGTAAAAAATGCATTCTCACCAGGACCTTCAAGAACCTGCCTCTGAGGAGCTCCTTTTCATAGGTCTATGTGGCCTCTTTCCTTGGGGAGAGGCCTTGTGGTATGTAAATCCTTTTTTTAATTTGGCAGTCTTAAAATTTACTGAGTTAATGTTTTACCATCTCAGACCCAGCAAAGGCCCCAGTATGAGCCTTTGGCCTAAGATGTTACTAGATCTGGCGTTAGACAGTTCTCTCTGGAGAACTGTTCTATGGAAACTCTTCAGCAATCTCCATCCTCAATTTTCCTCCCTCTCAGACATTTGATTATTTGAATAGCTCTCCCTTTCCTTCCTTCCATTTTCTTCCCTTCTTACTGATTACCACAAAATCATTTTTTAGCTCACTATTATAACAGTGATCATTTTTTTTCCAATTACCACTTATTCATGACATTTCACATTACCCCTATTTTTAATCTTACTAATGCAAATGTTTTTAATTCATAACTTCTATAACTACTAGTGACCATTAACTTCAAGACATTCTATCTGATAAATACCACTTACTTTTCTCCAGATTAAATAAGCCCGGAACCTTTTACTTTTTTACCTAAATCTTAAAATACGTGCCCCAACTCTGATTCTGTTATTTCTCTATTCTCAAAATTTGACAATCAACAAAATTCAAGTAAGACTCTAACAACTATTTCCTTGCTTCTTGCACATTTCCTGGACTAGTTAGGTGAGTTAATTAGAAAAATGGTTTTGATGACTGCTTTACTCTCTCCAAATGCCAGTTAGCTTCATTTCACACAGACAAACTATGTTCCAAAACCAAAGACTCATAAAAGCTGTCAGCTACCTCTTGGATCCAGATTTAACCAGATGAGCTTTATGGCACACACAGATCACATTCCATCAGGAACAAACCTTCTGGTGACGTATCAGGTAGATGTCAGACACCAGATTATCTTCTTTTAGCATACCACCGGGAATTGCTTCAAGAGTTTTAAGAATGTTATCTTTAATAAGTGATAAGCTGCGAACTCGTATTCAACTTATGATCCATTCTCAAGGTCTCTCACTTAATACTTATATAGGTAGTTTAGGTTCCCAAGTTTGCCAGTGAACAGAATCCAACTTTAGGTAAGCCAAGTAATCAAGATCATTTTGAAATTCTATTTCCGTCTTCCAAGATTTTAGAAATTACAACCACCTTGTTGTCATTCACAAGCATAAAGTTCTTATTTCCACCATCACCCAGACCACTGGGAAAAAATATAGGATAAAGACAAAGTTTCAAAGGACGCCCCCATATGGCTGATCATAGCCCATTTCCTGGGACGGCTGCTAATCGCAGGAATAAAGTATACTCACATTTTAAAACCTTATTCTCACAGTGGTTACAAAACCACCATGCTATACAAGCAGGGCTTGATTCAGTATACGGAATGGAAGGGGAAAGGAACTATTTATTATGTGCCAGGAAGAGTACTACTTTCTTTACATATGTTCTCAGCTAAGTATTAGTATTCTTTGTTAGTTAAAAAAAAAAGAAGAGATGATGATGATGACGAGCAGGGAAGCTAAGCAACTTATAGTATAAGGGACTCTGAAGACAGCCAGAATCCTAGCTCTCTAGTAACACATGTTACTGTATGTGACAAGAGGTTTCTATTTCTAGGTTTACCAGGTTAGCTGTATGTGACTCTGGGCAACTTAACATCTCTGAACCTCAGTTTTCGCATCTGTAAAATGGGGTTTAAATGAGATAATTCATGTCAAGTGTTTAAATCAAAGTCTAGCAGACAGTAAGCTTACTCAATAACTATTAGCAATGGTCACAGTCAAACAGCTACTTAAGAAAGTCAGAAGCGATTCCCCAGTCAGGCTTTTCCTACTACACTATGTCATAACTGCCAGCACACACTTATTATCCACATAAGAATCCATACTTGAAATATGACATAGACGGGAAACTGATGTTACCTAAATAGGGTAACTATTAAAGGCTAACTAAACCAACACAAGTATTTTACCTCTAATATCTAATAAGCAGAACCAAGTAGAAAACTCCTCAGAAGATACTGTTTAGACATTCAGGTTTACATAGCTTTGTTCTAATTACTATGAAACTTATTTTCCTACCTGAGATACTGGCCCTCCCCTCCTGCCCACTTCTCTGCCAAATGCTGGGCCTAAATTGCAGTTTAACAGCTTTTTCCACCCTTGCTTTTACTATTATCAGAAATAACAAGAGAACAGATGCTGGCAGCTCCCCCATCAACTCTATCCCATAGACCCCCTCAAGCCTTGGCGGCTTCACTCCAGCAATGGCTGTCCCTCCTGGTCTTCCCTGACCCTATTCAGCCCCAATGGCTCCTGATCCTCTTTTCCCATCACCTATCAGGGTCTTTTCAAGCCCATAGGCACATTCCTAGGTCCACTGAGGCCCCAAGTCACACTCCCATAACAGCTCACTTGATAAGGGCACAGAGCTGGGGCCAGGCCAATCCAACTCCTCCTGAAGCTGGGGCAGACTGGGCTGACAGGGCCCCAAAGGGAAAGGAAGTGGCCCTGGTTCCACCCACCTCACCCCAGCATCCTGCCTCAACCACCCACCCTGCTCCCTGCAGGGGAGTGATGCGAGTGCCATCACTTACTCTACTCTTTTCAGGGTCTGAGATGGTGCCAGGGGTTCTGGGTCTCAGCTGAGGTAGTGGGGCGGAAGTAGGGGGGGGTCTGGAATGGGGATTCCTGGGTCTTAGCTAGGAAATGGGATGGCAAGAGGCGAAGTTAGGATAGGGCTGGGGGTCAGAGCCCAGGTGATGAGAATGTGTGCTTGAGAACCAGGAGGTGCAGAGGAGGAGACGGAAGGGGAGGGTGGTTTCCTTTGCGGTCCCCGAGCTTTAGGCCAGGACCCAGGTGCAATATTGTGACTTATGTGTTAAAGAGAAAACCACAGGCCCAAAATGGCATCACTTGTGCTAAAGCCCACAATACCAAACCTAGATTTAATACCTGACCTAACTGCAGTTTCGACCTTTCCAAGAAATGTACTCTTAATCAACCAGTCTGGAATTTTCTGGTCAGTACCAATGAGGTAATCTGTCACGTGGACCCTCTGCATCCCACACAGGAAAAAGCAATTTGCATGATAAAACCCTTGTGTTCCCTTCCCTCCAAAGAGATGTCCTGGCCCAAAATAATCTTTTCTTTCCTTTTGCTAATAACTTCCCTGCCCCACTCTCCTTCCTATAAAAACCTTCCATTTCGTATTAAGTCCTCCCAGTATTTCTCTACTTGCTAGATGGGATGTTGCTGGATTCATCAATCACTTAATAAAGCCAATTAGATCTTTAAATTTACCCAGTTGGATTTTGCTTTTTAACGTAAGAAATACATACTTGGTCATTCAGATGATCAAAATATATTTCTCATATGTATTTGGTCTTCGTCCACAGTTCCTGGCTCACAGCTCCCAAAACCCTTCGAGTTTCCTAAGTGTTGAGAGTGATAAAGGTGCCTTTTGTTATGTGAATGAGGTGACTTTTGGAAGCACCTAAAGATGGGGGCTGGTTGCCAGGAGAACCAACCATGCAATTAGAGTGCTGGAACCTTCAGTCCCACGGCCCCACCCCCACCCAACTCCAGGGAAGTGAGAGGGGCTGGAGGTTGAATCAATCTTGCCTCTGTAACGAAGCCTCCATAAAAACCCAAAAGGACAGGGTTCAGAGAGCTTCCAGGTTGGTGAACTTGCGGAGCACTTGGAGACAGCGAACATGGAAGCTCCGCGCCCTTTCCCCATACCTTGCCCCATGCTTCTCTTAAAGCCGGCTGTTCCTCAGTTATATCCTTTTATAATAAAGAGGTGATCTAGTAAGCAAAATGTTATCTCTGAGTTCTGTGAACCGCTCTTAGCAAATTAATAGAAACTGAGCAGGAGGTGGTGGGAACTTCGACCAGAAGTACAGCTAGCAAACTAGACTTGCCACTGGCGCCTGAAGTCCAAGAGGGAGCTCATGGGAACCTCCAATTTGCAGCCAGTCGGTCAGAAGCACAGGTAACAGCCTGGGCTTTTGACTGGCGTCTGAAGTGGGGTGAAGGGGGCAGTCTTGCTGGTGTCCAAGAACTGCTTGTTGTATGTGTGGGGACCGACACCCCCCCCCAAACCGACACTGAAACTGAGTCTCAGAACACGAAAAGACCACCTACGTAGGAATTTATCCTATTTATCTCAAATCAGTTGTAAATTAAAATTTTAACTACCAGAGGTACTCCAAATAAAGCTTCCTGGTTGGCCTGGACAAAGACATCGGCCCTCCTACTACATAATTTGAACACTGCATCAAATCGAAGCCTGCATCAACTTATTTTCAAGATAAACTGCTAGTTAATATTCTTATTTATTTATAAGTGTACTACTCATAAAGTGAGGCAAGCAAACAGTGTCACCACTTTTCCTACCCAATCCTCTGATCAAAAACAAGCTTTGTTGTTCTACTGATGCTCAAAAATCTCACTTAACTGTCTCACCCTCATGTGATCTAATGGTGGAAAATGAAAAAAAACAAGCATAGCAGCAAAAATAAACTTCCAGAACAATTATTAATAATCAGCTTACTATTTCAAACAACTTCCAGGAACTGATTTGCCTGAAGAAAGGGTTGCTGAACCAGAATGGGATGTCCACATAAATTTCTTTTGGCAACCATGGCCTATTCAGCAAAGCAACAATCCTCCTAAGAAAAGAATGTCACATATATTCCAGTGAAACAAAATTAATATATGTGCTTTGGTAAAGAGGCTGAGTTCTAACCAAAGGTACAACACTTTTAACTATATAATTGCCCTTCAAAAGACAATCAAATCAGAACACCTTCACCTTAGCAACAAAGCCTTTAGAAGATAGTGTTCATTTTGCAATAATCTTTAACATTCCTGCATTTCTTAGATTTTTAAGAAAGTCTAACTTCCTGACTCATGGATCTAAAATAGTTATTATATATACAAATGTTCTACTCATTTAGTTCAGAATCATGTGTAGGAAACCGAGGTTTCTGTTTCTAGGTTTACCACTCCATACCAATTCATTTTGCACTAATACAACCACTAAATATAGCTCTAAGACACTGATGATTAAAAGTAGTTAATTATGTGAGTGATTCATACCTATGTCCAGACACCAAGATCCAAGGATGTTTCTGTCAGATCTATAGAAAGGAGAGACGATAAACACCTGTCACAAAAGCTTTCCAAATTGGGAAGACCCAAACCGAGTTACTGTCAATCCCCAATCAGATTCCCTCGTCACCCCTCCTCTGGAAAAAAAGAGGTCACACATCCACCCAACTTTGTGAAGAGAATGGGGAGAAGGGAAGGCCATAAAGAAAGTGGCCATGGAAGTACTGAAGCAAAGGCCCCTGGGTTTTTCTAGTCCCCACGATCAGATTCAGAGTGAGAGTCCTTAGGCAAGTCCGAAGTCACGTCTCGTCTCTGGGCCTCATTTAGTTTATCTGTAAAATGCGGTGACTGGCAAGGAGCTCTACCACTCCGTGTCTAGGGACGATTCCAGAGTCCCTCAGTCAGCATCCGCAGAAATCCATCAAGCGCCCAGCCAATACCTCTACCTTCGACCACACCATCTCCCGAACTTCCTAAAAGGGGGGCTGGAGCACCATCCCACTCCCAAGCCCCAACACATACTCGCCCTCCCTGCCAGGCAGCGTATCCAAACCAGGCCTTCCCACCCACAACGCGGATCCCTCCTCGCCTCACCTGTCCCAGACAGACATCTCGCGGTCCAAGCGCTCCTCTCTCCACCCTTCCCCGAGAAGTGATGCCCGATTCCGGCCCGACGGGGCCGACCACAAGCTCACCTGGTACCCGCCACCCCCGACAATACCATTCGCCTCCTCCGACCTCACCCATCACCACCACCAGCCACCCGCTCCAGGCCCCGCTCCCCCTGCCCGCTGGCGCCCCGGGAAAGCCAGGGCCACTCACCGGCGGCCGCCGCGCCGTCTCTTTGGCGGCCTCCCGGCCGGAGCAGCCGAGGGGCAGCGGGGGGCCGGGGCCGGGGCCCGCCGCTGTCGCCACCGCCGCGCCTCGCCTCAGCCCAGCCCCATCACCCTCGGCCAGAGCCGGCGGCCGCGGGTCGCTCGGGCTCGAGGCGCCGCCGCCGCCGCGCGCTGCGGCTGGGGGTGAGGCGAGGGAGGCGCCGCGGCGGGGCCGGGGCGAGCCGGGCGCAGGGCCGTCCGCGCTCTCCTCCTCTGCGGCCGCAGCGGCGGCGTGCAGCCGGGGCAGGGCAGCACAAGGAAGGTGGCGGGGGAGGCGGGCAGGGGAGGGGGGCGGACTGCACTCCGAAACGGCCTCCTGCCGCCAGCGACGGAGCGAACCCCCCTCCCCTCGGCGGCGGCGCCGGGATCACGCAGCGCGCAGAGCCGGCGGGCGAGCGAGGGAGCGCGCGCGGCGAGCTCGGGACTCCCGCGCCGGACGTGAGGTCACGTGATTGCCTCCTCCCAGCGCCGAGGGCGGAGGGGCGCAGAGGGGACGTCAGGAGGGGCGGGACCAGGCGAGGTGGGCGGGGCGGTGGGCAGGCAGCTTCTCGCTTTCGGCCCCGCCAGGCGAGCGAAGAAAAGAAAGAGTAAGGAGGGCGCTGCGAAAGACCTGGGTGTTGGGGAAGGGGTTAGTAATGGAGGATGCCTTTTTTGGCAGGAGGAGGTGGAATTAGCCACTCTGGCCGTGCAAAGACACGATCATAGTCCAAATCCTCCTTTTGTGAACAGGGAATCTGAGGCCCAGGGAGGGGCCTAGACTAGACTTGCCCAGAGTCTGACGGAGAGGAAGCCAGATCCTGGCTCCCACTCCAGGTCTCTCATTTCTTAACAGCAACGTCCCCCCGCCTCCAAAACAAACAAAAAACTACGTGTAATTCGCATTTGCCAACCGGCTCGGCGCCCGGCCTCGGGCGGAGGACTGGGAGGCGTACCCAGCAGAAAGCTCCCACGCGCCCACTCCACCGCCTCCGGCGGGGAGTCTCTTCCGACTGTGCTGGACGCAAATTAAATACTTCCCTTCGCAGAAGCTTTATCTCGGCGCAGGGCCCCGGCCGGATGTACAAATCACAAGTTTGGTTTTCGCGGCGTCCCTTCGGCGCGCTTAAGGACCTGCTGCTCCGGGCTCTGGCCATCTTTCGGTCTTGAGTCTACCTCGCCCGCGCCTTTAAGGCCCGGCCATCGCTGTTATTGTTAATCCACCTTGCCGCTAACACAACTCAGAGCTGCTGGAGTGTAAGAAAGGGAAGGATGGCACGCGCGCGGCCCATGGTGCAGCGCACTTGGGGACACCTCGCCGGAGGCAGGGAGCGTCCAGGTTCTGGTTCATAGCACATGGCGACCCTTCTCGGGGGCTGCCACCTCTGGTCCGCGACACATGGTCACACCTCATCTGGGGCAACACACCGCCCCGAGTCCACGGCACCAATGTCACCTCACCCGGAGCCAGGAACACGCTGCTCCTGTCCCGTCCCCGCCCGCCCCCGTCCCCGGCCCTCCACCCCCCCCCCCCCCCGGCTGTGTGGCGCTGGCTAGTCGGCGCATTTCCTCACACCATGTGGCGTGGACGGCGCGCTGGACCGAGATGGAACCATACCTCTCTTCCCAACCCCTGGGCTAAGTTTCACCCTTTGTTTGTTTGTTTCAAACTTAGTGGTGGTCAAATGATTAAATGAGATGAGAGGTGTGGAACTGTTGGGCAAACTGTAAGAAGCTATCTTGGCCAGGTTGAGCCCTTAAAGTCTCGTCCCCAACCTCTCCCGGCTCCTTGGCTCCTGGCTGTTTCCCCCTCAGCATTAAAACAAGCTCAAGTCTCTCAAGTCCTAAAAACAAAACTATCGAGCTAACCCTCCACTCGAAGTGCCCACTCCAGTTAGCCTCCAAGTGCTTCTCTCCCTCTCATGCAGACCTCTTCAACAGTGTTCCCCTTAGCTGTCTCCACTTCCTCATTTCTCAACACTTGCCACTCTGGCTTGTTCTCCCCACACACACCCTTCCGTTACCCTGATCAGGCAACGGTAACCCAGGACCTTCATTTTCCCAAATGGGGCAGGCGTTCCTCAAACCTCACCTCTCTGGATCTCTCTGCTACATTTGACACCTCAGATGACTCCCCGCTTCTGGAATCTCAATACTACCTTGGTTTCCAAAAGAGTGTACTTTCCCAAGTCTCCCATCTCAGTAAATAAAGCCTCTGCCTCCTTTGGTGGCATCTTTAAGTGCCACCAATTATCAGTCTGCACCTTAAAGCAAGATTCCACTCTAAACCCACAGCTCTTCTCACTCCACTAACTTATGGGGCATCACCTCCACCCTCGTGATTTCAACTACCAAATTGGAGATCTCCAGCCCAGACCTCGTCCACAAAAGTGAAATCCAAATAAATATCCAACTGCTTGCCAGGCAGCTCTGTCTAGATATCACAGGGGCACCCCAAAGTCAGCATGTCCAAAACTGAATTCATCCTCTGCCTACATAGCAGCCCCTCCCTCAGCTGTGGGCACCACCATCTACAGTCATCGGAATTGGAAAGTTGGGAATGAATGAGTCATTCTTGATTCAGCCCTTTGCCTTATCTGATCACTCAGTCCTATTTATTTCACCTCCTTAAATCTCTACCTGGAATCTCTACCTCCATTCTTAATGGGAGGAGTTCCAGCCATCATTTCTAGCCTGGCCTTTTGCAGCAGCCTCTTAACAGTCTCCTGCAGACAAACTCATCCTCCACTCGGCCTCCAGAGTGAACTATCTAAAATGCACTCCTCTTTAAAATCCTGCAGAGGTTCCCCTGGCTTCTGGCTGCAGTGCATACCTCTGAGGTATCCAGCATAAGCCTGTCAATGCACTCAAGCTTTTAAAAGACCGCAAAGAGCCCCAGACTTCAAGAAGCAGCCAAAATCCCCAGAATAAGGCAACATACAACTGGGCAAGGGAAAACTATAGGACGAAAAACAGTGATTGAATATTTCCAAAAATTCCCTGCTACAGATGTTTTGGGTATGGAAAGAAGAGAATTTGGACACTGGCAGGAGGAGATGCTGAGTCACTGGGAAAGGCTTGAGCATGTTTATAGGCTGAGGGAAAAGACAGAGCCAGGAAAGGAGGAGAAGCCCAAGACGGAGAGAAAGACAGTGAAGCAAGTCTTGAGAAGTCCTGGAAGCTTGCTGATTCTCCGCCCATGATGATTCTGGGCCTGGGCCGCTGCTCATGCTGGGCCCAGCCCTTCCGTCCTCTGATCCTACTCACTTTTTAAGACTCAAGCCATGATCATAACCCCAAATAGATGAGAGTCCTCCTAGTGAACTCTAATCTTACTTTCACAAAGGCTATGTCGCATCTCCTCCATCCTCAAAACCCCCATCTTTTCTCGCCTTCCCCTCTCCCAGTCACCTTACCTCCTATTTCATTGAGAAAATGCAGACCATCCAGAGGGAACACCCAGTAATCTAAACATGAACCCACATTGGGGCATCTGGGGCATCCGCTGTCTCTCCCTCACTCCAGTTTTTGCAGAGGGGCACTGCCTTCTCCCAAGAGACCTAACCCTTCACAAGTGCAGTCCTGGGCCTCCAAAGGTCACCACTGTTGCCAACTCCAGGGCACACTTTTCCGACCTTATCTTTCTAGCCCTCCCAGCAACATTAATCTCCCATTCTTGAAACACTTTTCTCTTAGTTTCGATAACTCTCTTTTGGAATTCCTCTTTCCTCTTTGTTTACTCATTCTCAACCTACTGTGGATGCTTTCTCTATCCTACCTCTAAATGGTGCTGTTTCCCAGGGCTTTATCAGGGCCCATTTCTCTCTCTACACAAGTTTTATTGTTTGTTTGTTTAATTGTCTATCAGCCTTACAAAAGTGGTGGATAGGCTTCAGGGGATCTATAAACTCCTCAAACTTGAATACAAATACTTTTAAAGGATGAAGTATAGCTTTCATCAGCTTCTCAAAGGTGTGTGGGACCCAAAAGAAGGATGAGAGCACTGATCCACAGGCTTGCCCAGGTGACCTCATCCACCGTGGCTGTGGCCAACATCCATATGTACATTAATGACTCTTAACCATATACCCAGGTCTCTCTTCAGAGTCTCGGGCCATACCTCCCTATCATCTTCACATGATGTCTCACTGCTACCTCAGAAATTCACTTTTCCAAAGCTCAACTCTTGTCCTTCCTCCCCAGACCAACTCTTCCCCAGGCTTCTCGACCTTAGCAAAAGACACCCACCCAGCTGCTCAAGCTAGAAACCTGGGAGTCATTCTTTCCAGTACACTACCAAGTCCATTTCAAATCCTTCCACATCTCTCCATCTCTACTGCCACTGGAATAATCCAGGCCACCTCCATCTCTCACCCAGGACTGCTACCTTAGCCCCCAACTGATTTCCCCACTTTCACCCTTCCAGTCCATTCTCACACAGCAGCCAGAGGGCACTACTCTGTGTGACTTAGAGCACAGTTCTTAATGAAGTCTTTCAATTGCTGCCCATTTCATTGAGAATAAAATGTGAATTTCTTTGACCTACAGGTCCAGTGTTGGATGTGGCCTGCCCCTCGCTCCCCCTTCATTGGTACCCCTCCTACCTCACCCTCCTTCCAGCCCAGATCTCCTTCCCTGCCTCACCTCATTCCAACCACAGTAGGCCTTCTTCTAGTTCCTCAAACACACCAAGCTCTTTCCTGGGTCACGGCTTTCGCAAAACCTGTTCTTTCTCCCTCTTCCCTATCTTTCCTTGCCTGGCTAACTCTTACAAGTTCAGCTTTTGGCTTAAATACATATACTGATGTATATCAGTTCATGAAAAGTGCCTTCCCCAGCCACTCATTCATTCCTTTATTTTCTGATAACCATTTATTTTCTTTATAACCATTATCACAATTTTAATTGCCAACCATTTATTTTCTTTATAACCATTATCACAGTTTTAATTGCCTGTGAGTTCATGTATGTATTTAACACCTGCCTCTCCCACCAGACTTCAAGATCCCACCAATTGCAGCTCCAGATTTTTTCTAGAAAGGCCTTAAAAGTAGGAGTCTCTTTGGAAGAGGAAGTAACGGTTTGTCTTAAGGCTGTGCTTACATGACACTTTATTAAGATTGAAAAATTATCAGTTGTCCATTTTTGTAAAACGGGGAAGGACTTTTGGAATTATGGGGAAAGGGTACAGAAAGCATCTCCCCACTATCCCCCAAGCCATCTCTTGGTGCTGCTACTGGCAGAGACTGAGTCAGTTTGGTTTATCACTATATACCCAGCACTAGATGAAGCCTGGCATATGGTAGGCATTCAAATGTTTGTAGTCTGATGAATGAAAGAATTTACAATCTCAAACATCATCTCCTTCAGATGTCTTTCCTGACTCCCAGGCTAAGAATCCCTCTTCTGTATATCTTTTTCACTGCATTTACAGCCTTGAATAAGTATCTGTTTAGGGCTGGCCCCGCAGCGTAGTGGTTAAGTGCGCGTGCTCCACTGCTGGCGGCCCGGGTTTGGATCCCGGGCGCACTGATGCACCGCTTGTCAGGTCTTGCTGTGGCAGCGTCCCACATAAAGTGGAGGAAGATAGGCACAGATGTTAGCCCAGGGCCAGTCTTCCTCAGCAAAAAAAAGAGGATTGGCGTGGATGTTAGCTCACGCTGATCTTCCTCACAAAAAAAAGAAAAAAAAAGTATCTGTTTAGTGTCTGTGTCTTCCATTACTCTATGTCCTGTTCATGTTTTTGTTTCTACAGTTCTAAATATTTTCATGTGTTATTTGATCATCACAACAACGCCAATACTAAAATTAGTAGTTACTATTATCTGTATTTTTTTATAGATGAGAAACTGAGGAAACTTGACATGTATTAGCTCATTTAATCTTTTGAACAATCCTAGGAAGTAGGTACTATTATCATCTCTATGTTTACAGATGAAACTGAGGAAAGCCTAAAGTCCAATTTTACAGAACAGGAAAAGATGTTAAATAACTCACTCAATGTCACAGAGCTAGTAAACAACAGCACAGCCAGGATTCAACCTAGGCAACTTGGCTCCAGGGCCAAAGTCTTCACCGACTTTGACCAGATGAAGCCATAGTGATCCATCCTCTGAGATCCAGACTCTTTGGATTATCTGTTTAAGCACCAGACTCTGACTTCTTCATGAGCAAGGACCTGACTAACCCATCTCTGGATCCTTAGCCCCTAGGAGAGGACCCAGCACATGACGGTACTCGGTAATAAGCGTGCCGAGTAAGTGAGTAACAAATTATCATTGATTTTCACAACCGCTAAGTCAGACTAGCAATGGAGTGGTTATGATTCCCATCTTATAGGGATGAGAAATGAGGTTCACAACTTCACGGAAGGAAGTGACTCGTCTGTCATTTTGACTGACTCCAGCCCTCTTTTGTATTTCCTCTGCTGCTTCCGTAAAAGGTTAGAGGACAAGTGTTTACACTAGGAAGACTTCACCTTAAGAAAGGCTAAAAAAAAATGCCACGCACTCACTGCCTCTCCTAGAAAAAGTGGCAGTTGAAAGTACTTTGAGGGCCAGCCCAGTGCCGTAGTGGTTAAGTTACTGCACCCCGCTTCGGCAGCCCAGGGTTCTCGGATTCGGATCCCAGGCGTGGACCTACACACTGCTCATCAAGCCATGCTGTGGCAGCATCCCGTATACAAAATAGAGGAAGATGAGCATAGATGTTAGCTCAGGGCTAATCTTCCTCAGCAAAAAGAGGAAGATTGGCAATGGATGTTAGCTTACGGCCAATCTTCCTCACCAAAAAGAGAAAAAAAAGAAAATACTTTGATTATGATTATGATGTTTGCCTAACAAGCTCTCTTTCCTTTAGCTCCTCCTAGGCCATTCTGTATCTATTTAGCTTGAACCACAGAGGCCTGTGTGTGTGTGTGTGTGTGTGTGTGTGTGTGTGCGCGTGTGTGTTTATATTTTGGAACAGAACAAGGAGCAGAGCTGTGAGTCAGATGTCTAGAAATCAGAGTCCAGGGGCAACCACTGACTCATTTCTGTTGCTAAGCAAAGTATGTAATCTCTTTTTTTTTGTTTTGTCTCTGCCACGAAACAAAAGCTGGCGGCCCTACATTCTTCTCAGGCCATGGTGCCCTAGGATATGATGGGTCACACACCCCTGAGTGGTTAGGGCGTAGGGCTCCTGCTGGTGGAGTGCTAGAAACCAGTCCTACAGGAGGAAAAAAGCCCTGATTTGTAGCACCTGCCAGTTTCGTGGTGTAAATACTCCCACCATGGCCAATTTCAAGCTACCAACAGTTTAAGTGGCTCACAAAATTCCTGAAAATCTAGCAATCTGCTTTAATGAGCCAAGAGAAACCACCTCCAGCACACTGCTGCTTATAGTGACTCCTTGTGTGGACAAGAAGAGGAGAAATACAAGCAGCCTTTTAAATGATGGTTTTAGGGGCAAGGCCTGCCTCATAGGCTGTTACAGAGAATCGCCCTGTGTTTAGATATAATGATTTCCCCTCTGATGAGAAAAGAGCAATTGTATTGGAGATGAGAAAACTAGGTATAATTCTTAGCCTTCTTAGAAGTAACATATTTATTTCTTGGAATTTCAATATTAATAGGAACAATATTACCTACTTCACAGGATTGTTGATTATCTAAGAAAGAGATATAGCACTTACTATCTGCTAGGAACTGTTTAAGTACTTTACAAATTTACTTATTTAATCTTTATAACACTGTGGAGTAAGTACTATTATCAATTTAGAGATGAGAAGACCAAAGCACAGAGAACTTCACTAAGTTCTCTAAGGTCACACAGCTAGCAAGTAAGAGAGCCAGGATTTGAACCATGCTTTTATACTTTAGGGCCCCAAGTCAAAGCCAGCTGCCTGTTTTTATAAATAGAGTTTTATTGGAACACAACCATGCTCATTCATTTACATATTGTCAATGGCTGCTTTTGTGTTACAGTGGCAGAGTTGAGTAGTTGTGACAGAGACCATATGACCCACAAAGCCCAAAATATTTACTATCTGGTCCTTTACTGAAAATGTTGGCTGATCCCTGCTCTATGGCATCCTGCCTGTTTGGATGGGGTGAGACAATGGTTATTATTAGGACCCAGGTAGTCGCCAAGGTCAAGCTGGTTCTGAAATTGCGTTCTAGGCCAATAAGACGAGCGAAAAATAATGTCAAGATTATAAGTGTACCCTAACATTTGTACTATAACCATTGTGTTAGTGAAATAACACTAAGGTGTAAACTTCAGTAACAAATAATCCATGAAAATGTGTATTGATAGAAATATATATCTGACTTTATGGGATCCTAACATCTCAGGGTTGAAATTAATTCAGCGATTTTTCATCCCAACCCCACTCTCCACTTGGAGATATTGCATTGGATTTCTGAAGTTAGTGCTCTAAATCCCTCATGATCATCCCTCGAGTCCTGCAGGATGATTCCCCTATATAGCCATGGGCTTTTTTGCACAGCAGAGCAAAGTCATCTCTTTTATGGGGCTCGGGCAGCAGGCTCACATCTCCACACCTGTCATTCTGTCTCTGAGGCAGCTCCTCCCCATGGCTGTTTCAGATGCCAAGCAGAGAAGCTCCTTAAAGCCTATCACTCACCGTCCTCCTCTGCAGTCATTAAAAACTTCCCCTGACCTTTGCAGCTACTTCCTGTGAGCCTCTCAGGGACTGCTAGTCGCTTGTGACCTATTTTCAGAGCTGGCAGTTCTGGCTTCTAGAGCAAAAGAGGAACAAGCCCTACAGGTGGTCGACTGTTTCCTTTGGGCTCCTGGCACCAAAAAAGAATTGCTCAGTGAAAGGATCATAGGTCAGACAGACGCCAGATTGCCCCATCAGGTCGGTAGATTTTCGTATAAACCATGGGTCAATATCTCAAGATGGTCAGACAGCTATTATCTTCTCTTTGCTGAAGACAGTTGCTTCCTTATAGTAATAAAGAAAAAAAGAACCCATTTTCTCTTCTTGTTGTTTTTTCTCAAAGCAAAGATACCTCACCAAAATTCGTCAATTAAGGCAATACTGATTGAGCTCCTGGGTGGAAGTCTCATTGCCAAAGAGTTTCTTTCATAAACGTTTCAAAAGTGAGTTGATCCAAAATGTGCCTCCACCATGAGGTTACCTGTAATCTAATCTAGTTTAGGAAGCAGAATCTAAACACCTTGAGGTTCTGCAAATTTCACAACAGCTGCAGGCACAAAATGAAAGAGAACAAGGCTTCAAGGTGGAGAACACCAGGAACATCTGGCTGTTTCCACACTGTTCTTTGTTTCTACACTCCTGAAATAGACTTAAATAGCTCATAATTGCCAGCAAAGACAACCAAAGTGAAACCTCTTGGGGCTTTACTAAAAATTTCCTTTATAATTTTTTAAGCTTATGTGATTTCTTCAGGGCACCTTTAAACAAATTCATGAACTTAATTTTGTTTTTAAAATATACATAAATTTTAGAAAGACTTAGGACCCTAAAGATCTCAAATATTCCTCCAAAGAATACCTAATAGTATTGAAATACTTGATTTTATCTCTTTATTAGACATTACATGTTCCCACAAATAAAAATTGTGCTCAGCTCCACCCTCCTTCATACCAATTCAGGTATTCACAGACTTCTTATAAGCTCCAAGAAAGAAGGTATAGTCAACTCACCTTTTTATCTCCCACAACATGTGGCCACAGTAGTAGGTGGTCAATAATTGTTATTGTTGCTATGTAACCTCCATGAAAACAGGAACTTTATTCTGTTCATTCCTATAGCCCCAGCGACTAGAACAATAACCACGAGGTAGTAGCCACTCAATAAATATTGAATAAATTAGCCTATAGTCTTAATAAATGTAGGGGAACGAGGTTTAGAATTCTTAACTTTTTTTTTCAGTAAATTTGGCCCTCCTTGTAAGAGTCAGGGATCAATCAGAGGAGTAGAATCAGTAGGAGATATACATTAAGAGATTGATTGCAAGGGATTGGCATACACGATTGTGGGAGCTGGCTAGGCAAGGCTGAAATCTGCAGGGCAGGTCCTCAGGAAGGGCAGATTGGAACTCAGATGGAATTTCTTCGGGGAAGCCTCAGGTCTATTCTTAAGGCCTTTCAAATGATCAAATTAGGCCCACCCACATTATTTAGGATCATCTCTCTTACTTCAAGTCAATTGATTATGGAATTTAATCACATCTACAAAATACCTTCATAGCAACACCTAGATTAGTGTTTGATTGAATAACTGAAAATATAGTCTACCCGAGTTGATACATAAAAAAGACCATCATATTCCTCAAATACCTATCTTGGAACTTTGGAAGTGACTCCTGCCTTTATTTATTTCCTTTTGTTATTTTTTATAGGAAGGACTAATAAAAAATATTCCTTTATGCATCACGTTTCTTTAGAAATTTTCACATCCTCTGCCCTACATATTTCAGTTATGGAAACCTAATAACATAACCTAGGTATCTAGGAAGAGATTAGCATCCCCACACTACAGAAGAAGAAACCCAAACATAAGCAACTTGTCCAAGGTCACATAGCTGGACAAGTTGGTGTTCCTCCAAAGCCATTTCTCTTCTATTACCCTATACAAGAATTTGAAACAGAGAAAATGCTTACACAGAGATGGTCCTTAGATATCATTTATCATGGAGAAAAATGGAGGAAGAGAAAATGTAAGGCTCCAAAGATAGTCAGCAAAATTGGAATGTAATTTACAACACATCCACTTGATGAAATACTGTGCAAATATGGAATAGCATATTTACAAAGGAAGGAAATAGTAAAGATTAGAGTGGAAATAAATTGAATAGAGAATAAAAAAGCATTAGAGAAAATTGGTATAACCAAAACTTGACCCTTGGAAAATTTCGACAACATTGACAAACATTTAGCTAGATGACCAAGAGTAAAAGAAGACTCATATTACTAAAATCAAGAATGAAAGAGGGGCCGGCCCCGTGGCTTAGTGGTTAAGTACACGCGCTCCACTACCGGCGGCCTGGGTTCGGATCCCGGGCGCGCACCGACGCACCGCTTCTCTGGCCATGCTGAAGCGGCGTCCCACATACAGCAACTAGAAGGATGTGC
Organism: Ceratotherium simum simum; assembly: GCF_057802395.1. Classification (NCBI taxonomy): domain Eukaryota; kingdom Metazoa; phylum Chordata; class Mammalia; order Perissodactyla; family Rhinocerotidae; genus Ceratotherium; species Ceratotherium simum. The sequence continues at coordinate 29,871,436 of NC_141914.1, read as the reverse complement.
AACTATGACATACAACTATCTACTGGGGCTTTGGGGGGAAAAAAAGAAGGAGGAGGAGTGGCAATAGATGTTAGCTCAGAGCTGGTCTTCCTCAGCAAAAAGAGGAGGATTAGCACGGATGTTAGCTCAGGGCTGATCTTCCTCAAAAAAAAAAAAAAAAAAGAATGAAAGAGAGGGCATCATTACCAACCCTACAGAAATAAAAAGAATTGTAAAGGTATACTACAAATAATTGTATGCCAACAAATTAGATACCTAGACAAAATGGATACATTCCTAGAAAACACAAACTATCAAAACTGACTCAAGCAGAAATAGAAATCTAAATAGACCTGTAACAATGAAAGAGATTGAATTAGTAATAATAAAAAAAAAAAAAACTTCCTACAAAGAAAAGCCCAGGACCAGACGACTTCTTTGATGAATTCTACAAACATTTAAAGGAGAATACCAAGCATTCACAAATTCTTCCAAAAAATAAAATAGGAGGGAACACTTCCCAGCTCATTCTATGAGGCCAGTATTAGCCGGATAACCAAAACCAGCTGAAGACATAGCAAGAAAAGAAAACTACAGACCAATATCTCTTGTGACTATAGACACAAATATCCTTAACAAATTACTAGCAAACCAAGTCCAGTAACATATGAAAAGGATTTTACACCATGACCAAGTGGGATTTATCCCAGGAATGTAAAGGTTGACTTTACATATGAAAATCATAAATGTAATACACCATGTTAATAGAATAAAGGCCAAAGACCATATGGTCATCTCAATAGATACAGGAAAAGTATTTGACACAATTCTATACCCTTTCATGATAAAAACATTCATGCCTAAGTTCATGGCAGCCTTATTCATAATAACCAAAAAGTGGAAACAATCCAAATGTCTATCAACTGATGAATGAATGAACAAAATGTAGTCTATCCATACAATGGAATGTTATTTGGCAATAAAAAGAATGAAATATTGATACATGTTACAACACGGGTGAGCCCTGAAAACATTATGCTAAGTGAAAGAAGCCAGTCACAAAAGGCCACATCTTATTTGATTCCATTTATAGGAAATGTCCAGAAGAGGCAAATCCATAGAGACAGAAAGTAGACTAGTGTTTGTCAGGGACAGGGGGCGGGGGCTGGGGGCAGGCATGAAGTGGGTGACTGCTAATATGTACAGGGTTTCCTTTTGGGGTAATGAAAATATTCTGAAATTAGATAGTGGTGATGGTTGTACAACTCCGTGAATATACTAGAAACCACTGACTTGTACACTTTATAGGAGTGATTTTAATGGCATGTGAATAGTATTTCAACAAAGTTGTTACTTTAAAAAATAGTATATTTACAAAGGATTTTTAAATAACATAACAAGGACTCCAGGCCATGGGTCAGTTGTACCTTTGCTTAAACCTTATATTCTTCCAGGTACCATAATTCAATTCTTTCATCAAATTAGACTATCAGAAGGCTTCAAAAGAAATATTAATATTATTTATATTATATGAAATATCATATTAATCTAGTGCCTCACAGAATCACCCTAACAGAGTTTCATCTAAATATTTTTCCTATAATTTTTATCTAAGTTGCTATAATAAATAGCCATATGGAGTTTGCTTCTGCATTTTTTGCACTAATACTGAGAATATTGCCCATCCCATCATCACATCACTCATTATTCCCTGTATTATAAAATACTTATGAAAATTTTATGTTGTCATTTATTTTAGGAAAAGCAATGTCACTTAGGAATTATCCTTTCTGATAATCAAAACTATGCAACTGATTGTAATTTCTTCTGAGCCTTAGAGGAAGCTCAGCTGTATGTTGATTGAAATGATTAACATATTTGTACCTCCATTTTTTTCTTTCTGTTTTTCTTCTTCTATTCATAATTTGCTATTTTATGGCGTGGAATTTTGGTGTAAGTCACCTCAAATCCCAATATTTAGTTGAAGGATTGGTCCAGGATTTTGGACTAAGGTTCAACATTTGATTGTGCCTCACATTAAATCAAGGTTTCTCTACAATGGCACTGTTGACGTTTTGAGCTGGATAATTCTTTGCATTGGGGGGAGGGCTGTCCTGTGCATTGGAGGATATTTAGCAGCATCTTGGCCTCCAACCACTAGACGCCAGCAGCAGCTTCCCAGTTTAACAACATAAAATGTATTCAGATATTGCCAAATGTCCCATGGAGGACGAAATTGCCCCTGATTGAGAACCACTGCATTAAACATCTTTGAAAAACTGACCCTCACCATTCTTTCCAGTAAGTCTTGGGAAATATCAGAAAATCATCACTCAGATAGATAGATAGATAGATAGATAGATAGATAGATAGATAGATAGATAGATAGGTAGATAGGTAGGTAGATAGGTAGTTAGGTAGATAGACAGATAGAGAGATTCCATACTTTGCTCACTTACTTGAGATGAATCAAGGACGTCTCTGCTTTTGGTGTCAGTCCCTGAAGCAGAGCTGCTTCCGTGTATGTCTTCTCATTTTACAAGGAAAGAATTTTCTGATCTATTATTTCATTTGAGCCCAAGAATCCATTAAAAAGGAGATTACTATTATTTCAATTTTTAGAGCGGAAACTGAGGGTCATGGGGTGAAAATGATCAACTTCACGGCTAAACTGCAAATTCAGTGCTGCTCCTCTCACTGCTAGGAAAAGCTTGCCTCTCTCTCTTCCTCTCTGTCTCTATATAACCTAGTACCCGTCCCTAGGTGGATAAAGGTTAGGGATGGAGTCCTATACGGCTAAAGATAGTCTTCTAAAGTGTCAACCTCCTAAAATGGCATTTAATCCAGTCAATACCTAGAAAATGGATTCTCTTTTCCCAAATTACATTGTACTTTAACCTAATCAAAACTCACAAATTTCCATGAGCTCTAACTTCCTGTTTACAGGAAATGCAGGAGATAGAGGAATGAGTTAGACACCAGTAGGGAACAATCAATCAAATCTAGAAGTGGGAACATTCTATGAGACGACTGCTCTGAACTCTTCCAAAAAAGTCAATATCTTGAAAATAAACAATCACAAAACAAAACCATGGAGGTATTATTTTAGAATAAAATAGACCAACAAAACATAACAATCAAATGCAATATGTAAACCTTGGTTGGAATCTTGGTAACATGTAAAAGCAATTCTTAGAATGAAGGAAATTTTGAATTTGGACTGAGTATAAGAGTGTGGAATCAATTTCAGTTTTCTTAGATGTGGTAATGATGTTGTGGCATAATAGGAGATTGTTCTTATTCTTAAGAGATACTTGCAGAAAGTATTTTGAGATAAAGTGCCATGATATTTGCAACTTTCAAATGGGTCAACAACAATAAAACAACAAAGATAGATAGATAGATAGATAGATAGATAGATAGATAGATAGATAGATAGATAAAGTAAATACAGTAAAATATTAACATTTAAATGGAAAATGTACAAAAGTTTCTTGTGCTAGTCTTTCAATTTCTCTGAATGTATGAAATATTTTCATAATAGAAAGTTGGGGGAAATTAACAAGGCTCCTTAAGGCGCTGATTCTTAAAGAGTAACCCACAGATCATTTTGGCTGGGGGTTCCATGGTTAGACTTCAAGGACCCATGAACTCCCTACAGCCCTGAGCAACATCCTGTGCGTGGATGTAGCTCCATCTTTCTCTGGGGAGAGGTTCTGTAGCTCTTGTCCAATTTTTTCAAAGGGGTCCCATGACTCCAGAAAGGCTATAACCTTGAGGCTCATCCGGGCCTTTTAGGTCTGGTGGCTGCAGTTGCATGAGATTTTCGGACTTTGAGACATTTCCCTGCTGCTCAAATGACATGTTGGAGATAGCTGCCTAAAGTCATAGGATCTTAGAACTGAAAGAAGCCTTAGGAATGATTTAATCCAACCGTGGAGATGGAAGCTCTGAAATAGGCCTTGTCCAAGGTTAGGCAATTAATTAACTTAGTGGTAGAGGGAGAAGGTCTGGCTCCTAGGTTTCCACTTGGCTTATTCAAAGAACCAGCCTTGTCTGTCCAGTTGCTTGACCGCTTCCAGTTTCTGTATAGACTAGAAAAGCTATCAAACATCTTCACGCAGGCTGCAAAGCCTACCTGACCCGCTTCCCCTCCCCATTCCTCCTCCGATGCCCCCTCCTACTGTCCTACCCAGGCTCCCTCCTCACCACCATGTGGTCTCCTTGGGGATCGTCTGACGCAACTAGCACACACGACCCTTGGGCTTTTGCTCTGTTGTCTTTCTTGCAGCGCTCTTCCTCCAAATCTTTACTGCCCCACCTTCTTCACACCTGCTCAGGTCTCTCCACGGGACTGACCACCTGTTTAATACTGCAACTCTCTGCACCACCATTTCCAACAATAATTGGTCCTACTGTTTCCCCTGTCACCTTGCAACATCCCATGCAATTTTCTTATTTATTATTCAATTTGCTTTTGTTATTTTCCCTGTTGCAATATAAGCTCCACAAGGGCAGAGATCTTTGTATTGTTTGCTGATATTTCCCAAGTGCCTGGAGCAGTGCCTGGCACAGAGAAAGTTCTACTCAATACTGGAAATTTCTGCTGAATGAATGAATATTCTCTCTTTGCGAATCAGGACTTAATTTCAACATAAGTCTTGCTAAAGAGGACCACAAAGAGGCAAAAACAATAAATTAGGTAGAAAAGGTGGGGTGGGGGGTTATCCTGGATATTTTCATTATTTAAAAGGTCAGATTTAAGCTTATTTTGGGTGAAACGTGAATGGGCCTATGACCAGGAGCTCAGCCCCATTTTGCACAACGTTAGCTAGCGCAGTTAGCGCTGCTCCCTACACGAGATTACTAGCATCTCTTCCCACCTGAGGGCTTACATGTTGCAATTCTCTTGTACTGTAGTAAGTTCCTAAATATTTAATGCTTGAATGACTTCCTGATAGGGTGTTGATTTACTACATCACAAGTATAATTAAGAAGCATCAATTCAGGTCTGTTGGGATTAAGTTTAAAGCCCAAAAGCTTAGCTTTCAGAGCCAAGCAAATCAAAAAACATCATGTGCACGATGCAGGGGAGCATTTACACACAAGCTAAAACTTGCAGCTGTGTTTTTCTAAGATCCTCACCTTGGCTTCAGGCCAACGGGGTTTCACCTTATTCTGAGTGTGTGAGTGAAGCTGAGATGAACCCAGAGAGCTGAGCCCACTGTGGGGCTCTGTGGTGGGTCCCCTAAGTAGTCACTCTGCCGTTTTTAAGCTTTGGAAGGAAACTCTGACCTAGTATTTAAGGAGACAGGTCCATTCTCATCTACAAGTGTGGATGTAGGTATGCATTGTTAAATTTCACCAGAAATTGAGGCTAAACTTCAGAGAGAAAAAGGTGTTAGCTTGTGACAAGTCAACACTTGGTGTATTTTGCTAGTAACTTGTCCTCATAAACATGCATGTACTATCTTACTGTGACCTCACATTGGAGATGAACAAATGGACAGACTGCTAAGGGATTTTGAAAAGCTCTGACAAAGTGTAGTCAGATTTTCTTTCCCCATCCTCAGCACGTTGCACAACTGGGCCTTTCAGAAAGTTTTCCCAAATCACAAAATCCTTCTCTCTGTGAGCCAATCTCATCCCTTTTTTTGATGCAAGGTTACTTGAATCATCATTGGCCTCCATTCATAGTGACAAACCATGACCTCTGCTCACATATTTCTAGATTGCCAGACAGACATAAGGAAAAGAGGTTTAATGAGAGTTTCCTGTTTTTTATTTTAATTTTTATTTGTCCCAGTAATTAATGTCCTTTAGTTCTGTGCTTTTTGGTTTTTTGTTTTTGTTTTTGTTTTTTTGGTGAGGAAGATTGTCCCTGAGCTAACATCTGTGCCCATCTTCCTCTATTTTGTATGTGGGACATCACCACAACATGGCTTGATGAGCGGTGTGTAGGTCCGCACCCGGGATCCAAACGGGCAAATGCTGGGCCTCTGAAGCAGAGCACACGAACTTAAGCACTATGCCACCAGGCCCCAGAGAGTTTCCTTTTTTTTGTGTGAGGAAGATCAGCCCTGAGCTCACATCCACGCCAATCCTCCTCTTTTTGCTGAGGAAGACTGGCCCTGGGCTAACATCTGTGCCCATCTTCCTCTACTTTATAGGGAACACCACCACAGCCTGGCCTGACAAGCAGTGCATTGGTGCACGCCCAGGATCCGAACCCGGGCCACCAGCAGCGGAGCGCGTGCACTTAACCGCTACGCCACGGGGCCGGACCTTTGAGTTTCCTTTTTTAAAAAAAAAAAATTTCTGAGGCTGTTCCGGTGGCGCAAGCGGTTAAACGCACGCACTCCACTGCGGCGGCCCGGGGTTTGCTGGTTCGGATCCCGGGCGCGCAAAAAACTTTCTTTTTTGTGATTGTTGTTGCCATCATTCGTTGGAGAATTAGATAGTGAATGACTACTATGTGTTTTAGAATGTGCCAAGCACCGGAGAAACAATAGTACAAAAACACTCCTCCCATCCCAAGGAGTTTATAGTCTAGTCTAGTAAAACAGAGAAATAAGGAACCAAGAAATTGAAATACAGAGAGACACAACAAAGAGGTAAGTACAGACTTAGTACAGATTTGCTTTGTGGAGACTTCCTGGGCATGTAAGGAAGGCTTTCAACAGGAAACACCAAATTTCTGAAATAGAAAGCAAGAACGAAGACAAACATCCATGATGGCGCTACCCAGATGAGGCGCTAGGAACATTTGCATACTTACTTTCAGGCACTTTGCATTCATTTTAATATAATTGTGCATATCCTAAAAGTAGAATCTCTTATCTTACCTTTTTTTTCACTCACTATAAGAACATAAGCATTTCTTCCACATTATGAAAAATTGGTTGTATTATTTTAGTCATATGACTACACTACTATTTGCTTATCTAGTTCCTCATTTACATTACATATTGTTTTCACTCATATTAATTAATTCATTCTGCATTTATTGAACTCTTGCCTTTCAAGAGTCAGGCACTGGGCTGTGTTTGAGGACACAAAAATGAGTAAGTTTAGACCTTTAGGAACTCAAAAGGTAGAAGAAAAGTGAGCGAGAAGCAGACATCTACAATTAATATGAGGTGACAAAAGGAGGTACAAGGAGTTACAGTAACCCAAAGAGGAAAGGACTTACAATGTACCACAGACTCAGTGGCTTAAACAACAGGAATGTATTTTCTCACAGTTCTGGAGGCTAGAAATCCAAGATGAAGTTGTCAGCGGGTTTGGTTTCTTCTGAGGCCTCTCTCCTTGACTTGCAGCTGGCGGCCTTCTCGCCGTGTCCTCACATGGTCTTTCCTCTGGGCGGGTGCATCCTCGGTGTCTGTGAGTCCAAATTTCCTCCACTTATAAGGACACCAGTCAGATTGGATTAGGGCCAACCCTAATGGCCTCATCTTAACTTATTGATTGCTTTAAAGGCCCTATCTCCAAACACAGTCATATTCCAAGGCATTGGGGTCAGAGCCTCAACACATGAATTTTGAGAAGACATGATTTAGCTCAAAACACTTAGTGACAGAAAACGCTTCTGGAAGGAATTGACACTTAGCTGATTCCAGAAGGATGGTAAAGAATGGAAAGTGAAAGGAGATAGAAAGATGCAGCGTATATACAAAGGTGTAGAGGCATGAGGGAGGCTGTAGGACACTGAGGAGAACCACAAGGATTTCAGTGTGACTCGTGCACAGGATGGAGAGAGAAATGGGGAGAGCAGAAACAATTGTAAATAATTATGGAGTGTATAAACTTGTGTCCATATTTCTTATTATTTCAGTGGGATTGACTTCAGGGAAATGACTTGGCCAAAGGATGGCCCTCCCCACACCACAGCACATGCTTTTCCCATGATTTCCATTTTGATACTTAGCCCATCACTGAAGTCACCTGTGGGTGTTGGTTAAAAACAGGTTCCCAGGCCTCCCTCCTAGAGATTCAGCACTTGTTTCGGGTCTCGGTAACTATCAGTCTTCAGCAGCCCACTGTCTCTTCAGGGAGCCAAGGATATACGTCTATCTCCAGTCACTTCTGTGCCCTCTTCTCATTTGGGTTTCTCAACTGTCTCTCCAACCTTGCTTGGAAGACTTGGGCTCTTAGGTCACCAGTTCACCCTCAGAGGCACCAGCACAGGCTTTTCAAATGAAGCAAAAACAAGGAATTCAACATTATGGGTTTAATTTCTCAGTGTCTCTCTCTTGAGCTAGATTATCAAATACTCGCATGTCTCATATCCTTGAATCATCAGAGCCTGGCACTATCATTTAAAATAGGGAAAGGTGATTGGGAAGTCTTTTTGCTTCCCAGAGCCTGTTTTTCTGTCTGTAAAATGGGGGGAATGATATTTTTGGGATTGATGAAATGAAGTCTATCCTCTATCCACCGAACACACTAATGTCTTTGCAGGGCGCTTTAAAGTGCAGAAAACACTTTGGACAAACAGGATCTTACTTAATATAAAAATGCCCTGTAAATATTTGCTGACACGAATGACAATGACAATTCTGTGTGAACTGAAAGGAGCCTAGTTAGTGTCAAAGTCCCCTCTGATTATTAGTCTGAGAACCAGTTAAGGTTTTTTAAATGACTATCAATCAAATTAAGTTTTAATTCCTACGTTTGTCACAATCTGAGGAAAATATTATCACAACCTGAGCAAAACCTTCTCTGTGTAGTACTATTCTGCTATGTTGTGTAAGTGGTACTTTGAAGAAAACATCTCCCCAGGTGTTTGTTTCTATCTAAGTTGATCGGCATGCATTCTACATGTTCATTAGTCAGCCTTGGTTTTGTCGTTCTGTTTTATTTTATGTGAAGCTCTGTTTCAAAATGCAGCTCTTCTCAGAAGTCCACCTGCCCATTCTCCTGCAGGCTGTCCTGAATGGAAGGCTCTGTGCACGCACCTGCCTGAGGCTGGCTCCAGGCACACACCTGGACAGGTGATGCTCCGCCCCCTCAGGTGCACCATCTGGGTAAACACAAGGTTTCCTGGGCTGCTGCCACCACCAAGTGTGCCACTTTCACTGTTGCCGTGTCTCTGACGCCAGTGCTAAGGAGAGTGAACTTTTAAAAACAACTTTCCTTTCTTCTCTAATCTGGTAGAAAACCAAAGTCTGAGTCAGGAACCAATCAAGTAGAAGAGAGTGCGGCTAAATCAAATAAACTTTGTGCTTGATGTTCTCTGACAATGGTCCCCAGAATCTCTTGAGAGGGGCAAAGATCTATGGGAGAGGCTGTTTTGGAGACCCTGGCTGAGGGGACTATTGCAGGGCCCGAGGTGCAACATATCAGGGGGCATGAGGAAAAATAAGGGGGAGTTCCTCTTCTTATATTCCTGCCTTCCTCCTGTTACCCACCGCTAAACTTCAAAAAGCCCAAGAGTGGGGCCCACCCGGTCACGCAAGCGCGCTCTGCTGCAATGGTCCGGGGTTCGCCGGTTCGGATCCCGGGTGCGCACCAACACACCGCTTGGCAAGCCATGCTGTGGCGGTGTCCCATATAAAGTGGAGGAAGATGGGCACGGATGTTAGCCCAGGGCCAGTCTTCCTCAGCAAAAAAAGAGGAGGATTGGCAGATGTTAGCTCAGGGCCAATCTTCCTCACTAAATAAATAAATAAATAAATAAATAAATAAATAAATAAAATAAAAATGTAAAAAAAAAAAAAAGCCTAAGAGCCAGGCCGTCAGCACCATTCTTTCTTTAGTGCACTCATAGGCAAAACTGGAAAATATCTAAGTTGGGAGAGAATTTTGAGATCTCAAGTGTAAAAGCTTCGTTTTACTGGTGGGAAAACTGATACCCAGAAGAGGAAGGAGGCTATTGCCAAGGTGATACACCAGCTGGTGGCAGAGCTGGCCACAGAACCCAGGGTCCTTTTGACACCCCACCCATGCCTTCCCAAAGTGTGCTCTTGCCCCCAAAACTAGTTCCTCTCCTAGTTTTCCCGTTGCTCTGAGAAGCCCGTTCCCTCCCAGTTAATGAGACTGGGATCGGAGAGTCCTTGTTAACTATTCTTCTTTATCCCACATCTCCAGTTAATGAATCCTGTTGAATCTTACTTTAAAATATCTTACTCTCTGTTCCAGGTGCCATCACCCCAGGCAGCACTGCTTCTGTCCCTGCCTCCTGCCAGCCTCCCTGCCTCTGACGTCTCTCTGGTCCATTTAGAAGAAAGCTCACATTTTGATAAGAGCTCACAGTTGTCATACACATACATGCCATCACTATTCTAAGTGCTCTACACTTATTATCTCATTTACTCCTCATAAAACCCCAAAAGCTGGATGTTTTCTTTTATTACCCCCATTTTATAGATAAGAAAACTGAGGCAGAGAGCAGTTAAATAATATGTCTAACATTGCACAGCTGGCAAGTGGCAGAACTGGGATTTTATAAAACCAGGCAGTTTGGCGCTAAACTCCAAACTCCTAACTACTATATCATATTGCTCTTTTCCGAAGCACCAGTATTACCATGTCACTCCTCTGCTCAAGAACCTTCAGTGGCTCCCCTCTGCCTGTGGGAGTTAAAAGTCCTAGTTTGGTGTTCAAGGCACTGAATGCTTTGGCTCTCACTTAGCCTTTCCATATTTCAATTTCCTGAGCTATTAGTTGAGGATGATCATAACAGCAACCACCTCATGGGGCTGTGGTGGGGATTAAACTAGGTCACCCAGGGAAAGCACTTAGCTTAGTGCCCAGCACAAAGCGACTCTTGATCAATGTGAGCGACCATTGAGTTACCTTTGGACCCTATTTCTCACAACTTCCTTATAGGACTCCTCCGACCAGGATGTTGCTGCAAATAACCAGTCTTGTTTCGGAACTGAATGTGGGTGTGGTTTTTCCCTTCCTAGAAATTTTCCCCACTCCCATTCCCATATGCCAATGTAGCCCAATCCTCCCATCCTCCAGTCTCCCTTCTTCAGTGGCCCCTCCCTTCACACGAATCGAAATTCCTGGAACACTTATTGCCACCATACTTTTTTTCCACACTGTCATTTGTTTAATCATTTGTTAAACATTTTCCAAGAGCCTGCTCTAATAATAACAAGTAGTGAATTTGACGTTATACTTCACAAAGGGCTTCATGTTACAACAAACCCTCTGCAAATCTGTACAAAAGCCTTGGAAGGCGGTTCCCGCTTTAGAGCTGCACTAGCTGCCCCAGCCGAGTGTCAGGCTCAGGGACTACAGGGAGCAGGATGGTGATGTCGATGGGACCCCCATCTTCCGGAAGCTTACAGCCTTGTATGCAAAGCCAGGTCTTTCCACAGATGATGACATTCCAGGACAGATGGTGACAAAGTCTGGCAGAGCCGATGAGAGACGGCGCCATCTCTTCTCAAGGACAGCATGGCTTCTGGCTAGGCAGGTCTACACTTCACTAGACAGGGCCTGTGGCAGAGGTGAACACATCTTGCTGAAGGGAGACTTTCAGAAACAGAAGCTGCTTGCTTTCCAGCTGTCAGGGACCTCTCCAGGAAATCCCTGATGTCATCAGAGGCTGAAAGAGCTGCTCTGAGAGATACGTGGACTGCCATCTCTCCAGTCAAGAGAGATGGCCAGCTCTGCCCAGGTCTGTCCTCGTCAAATGCATAGCTGCAGGCCGCATGGCGCCATCTCCTGATCTCAATTTAGTTTCCTGGGGGAGAGAGCTGACTGAACTTTGATAGTAATAAACTGCTACATTATCTCGAACTTTTTAGTTTATGAGGCTGATTTTGCTTTAACATGTCCACTGCCTTCCTTTCGTTGAGCCAATGAGGCAGGCTGTGGCAACAGAAGCAGTGGGCCCAGGAAGGTAAAACGGCACCCCGTGTTGGGCAAGGATTTGGGAGGGCCCCTCCTACAAGGAGGCGAGGTAAGCCGCTAATCATCTCAGCAGCCCTAGAGCAAACCATTGGTCAGGGTGGGTGTCCCCCCACCCCGCCCCGCCCGGCAGAGAGGCTGACGTCAGCCCTTGAGGGAGATCTCAATTTCCTCCCTCCCTGTCCTAATCCCTTCATCCTATTGTCACAGCTGTGACACAAGAGAAATCTCTTACACATGAGAAATTAGTTTAATGGATCATGTCGCAATATCTAGCAATTTTACACAGACATTTAACCTTTGAGTCAGCACTTTCACTTCTAGGAATCCAGCCTAAAGACATGTGGTCAAAAATTCAAGAATTAAGTAATATATATAAGGCTATTCATTGCAGCACTATTGGTGGTAGCAAAAGACTGGAAGTCACCCCATGGCTATAATAGGGGACTAAGTGAATAAAGTGGGGTGCAAACACACGCTGGAGTACTATGCAGCTGGGAAAGGAAATAAAGAGCATTTCTATATTGCTATGCAGTGATCACCAGGATATATCATTATGTGTAAAATGCCAGGTGAAGAAAATTATTATAGTTGCTATCATTGGGAAGGGAGATATGAATATATTGTATACGCTTATTTAGTTATAGAACAAAAATAGAAGGATAGACCACAAAAAAATCTTTTTAAAGTTATATATAGGAGGAGAAGGGGAACAGAGTGAGAGAACCAGGATAGAAGCTAGACTTTTCTAAATATATCTTATTTGGTAGATTTATTTTGGACGTTTGTAAATATATTAGAAAATCATAAAACAAAATTAGATTTGACAAAACAAAATAAACAAACTTGTTTATCAAGTTGGTGGCATAAGTACACAATGAGGAACTATTTCAATGGCCTTTAAACTCAGGAATTTTGTGCATCCCTGATGGGATATCTCCTAAAGACCAAACCAAATAAAAAACCTTAAATTATTTTTAGTAATGACAGTTGAACTCATGAAGTATTTTCTTATAAAAAATTGTTTCTAGAAACCATCACCAATTCAGGAGTAAGCATTCCTTGCACCTAGAATGTGGTCCCTACATGCCGCTTACTAAGAGGAACCAGGGTTCCTTGGAAAAGTGGCCGATTCCAGATCTGGGGTTTGGGGATACAAGATGAGCCCGAACATCACATTACACACCAGAGAGTAAAAACCTATCAAGGACAACAGGGTGACGTCAAAAGGGAGGTGGCCAGCTCTGCCCTGGGTTGTCCTCTTCAAAGGTACAGCTGCAGAGTACATCAGGGGTCAAGCTGTAGAGCCTCCCACCAACCAAAGAAGGGACAGTATAATTCAATAAGAATCATAACTGCAACGACTGAAACTCACCAAAGAGGTTTCAAACCATGAATTCATGATGATATTTTTAAAAAATTAAACCTTATTGGTCACCTTTGGTAGGTGCTGGGGATCCATTCCACTATTTTGAAAATTGGAGAATAAAGAGAAAGAAGTAATTATTTTACTCTTCCAATGACAAATGTGTCTTAGTTTAACCACACGGGTGATCGAGGAAAGCTTCTGTTTTGGATGTATTCCAGCTATTAAATGAAAAAGCAATCAAAAGATTAAAATATCACCATTTTGCAATCCCTGATGAGCTAATGGACTTGGACTTTGATCCTCAGTGACTATCAAAAGACAAACGGCCAGATATTAGGTGTCTCTTGGTGAAATATCAGTCAGGAAGTAGTATTGCCAAAGCAGCAAACTTATAGCTGATCAACTACTCTAGATCCAACTATGTTTTTGAGGAAATGCTGTAAATGATGGGGAAAGTGTTAATGAAACCACTGGGTGCTATCACCAAAATTCCATGTGACAAATGACCCGGCCTCTTCAACAAATAAATTGCAAAGGGAGAAATCTATGGAGTAGAAGGGATTTAAGAGGCTGTCGGGGATCAGAACTGGCCACCCCAATATGGGTCTCTTTGCCTTGGTTTGATTATTTTTGAGAACAAAAGACTCTGAAAGAAACCTTGGCCTTACCCTTAACTGCCTAAAAGAATTTAAGATAGGTGCTGGCCAGTAGTGGTTAAGTGCATGCGCTCCACTGTGGCGGCCTGGGGTTCTCAGGTTCGGATCCCAGGCGTGCACCGATGAGCCGCTTGTCAAGCCATGCTGTGCTGGCATCCCACATAAAGTAGTGGATGATGGGCACGGATGTTAGCCCAGGGCCAATGTTCCTCAGCAAAAAGAGGAAGATTGGCATCAGATGTTAGCTCAGGGCTAATCTTCCTCACACACACACAAAAAAATTTAAGATAAAAGGCCTGTCCCCAGGACGGGCCATCACCATAGATAACTCTGGGTATCGTAGACTGTGAGGGGCCTTGCTAAGCCCATTCTTATCAAAGTTCTGTTTACCAAATGTTTGCTTTTCCATCTCCATGTGAATTGCCTTCCTCCCCTTTGAAGTCCCAAACCACTATCCCCAACATCCTACAGTGTCTTTAGCTGAAGATGGTATTTAAGATGAGAACCTCTGCCATTTTGGAGAGTTACTCAGTTTTTCCTGGGTCCCTCACATGTATACATGTTATAAAGCTTTGTCTGATTTTCTCCTGTTATTCTGTCTCATGTCATTTTAATTCATAGCCCACCCACAGGGACCCAGAGTGGGTAGAGGATATGCCTTCCTCCCCCATAAGGCATACTGAAATCTTTACGGATGACAATGATACAATGATATGATTTGCTTCAGAATAATCCAGGGAGGGATTAGTGTTAAGATAAAATTAGCCATGAGTTATTAATGATTGAAACTGGGTGATAGGTTCATGAGGGTTCATGACACCATTCTCTCTCTTTTGGTTTATGTTAGAAATTTTCCATAGATAAACAAAAACAAAAAAGAAAGAATAGAAAAGAAAAAGAAAAAAAAGAAGCCACAGAAAAGCCAAATAAAAATAAAGATGTTTTCCAGTGGCAATGACCCCTGTGTGTTCTCCCTGCTGAACTGCAGCCAGCACCAAGCACAGGGTCTGCTCCTCAGTAACCACTTGATGGGTCTACTGGAACTTGAGGTTGAGTTTCAGTGGAGAGGGTGCCGTTTCTCCCGGGTTTGAGAGTGTCCCTCTGCGCCCTGAGGTCTGACTGCTGATACAGCAATAGCAAAGGAGATAAATTCATTCTGCAGGATGCAGGGACAGGATTCCTTTCAGCTGCCCCTACTAGGAAGTTTAGCTTTCCCTTCTTTTCTTTACCTATCAGTTTATTCCCTACACAAGTATTAAATGTCTGCTATGTGTGTGTGTTTGAGTGCACCACGACAACATGAGGCCTTCCTATGGGCCCAAAGCAGCCACGCGGTCAGAGGAAAGAAGTGGATTTTGAAGTTAGACAGCCCCAGCGCCAGTCCTGGCTTAGCCACTTTCCAGCTGTGTCACCATGACAAGTTCCAGCTCTGAACCTAGTTTTCTCAGTAAAATGGGGATAACACTCACCACTGTTTTGTTGTTATCAGCATTGGAGATAACAGTTGGAAAATGCTCGGCAGAGTTCCTGGCACATATTTAGCCACTTCTATTTATTTACTGGAGAGACGGTTGTACGTGCTTTGGCCTGTTCTCTTTTGGGAATAGCTGGTACCGAGCCCAGGTGATAAGACTAATGGAGGCAGGTAGAGGGACCCAGGAGTTCTCTCTTCCTATGGCAAAAAAGGGAAAAAAGAAAACTTTGCCTGGACATCCTTCCCATTCTTCAGAGCTCCTTTGGAGTTCTTCCTCCTTTCTCTATGGGAAAGGAGGAAGCTTTTCCACAAGTCTATTTTGACACATCATTGATTCCTTTTAGCAGTATGATTTTTTTTTTAATACATCTGTTCCTCTCCTGTCTCCCTCTCCCCCAGGCTGTAAACTTCCCTGCAGGGCAGGAGTCTTCACATCTTTCCTTTCCCTCCCAGGTGCCCAGCACAGTGTCCGGCACATTACAGGCTCTCCAAAAATTGCTTAACTGCCTTGAAAACCTGTCCAGCAAGGACCCACTGTCTGTCGGGGGATACAGGGAGAACGGGGAGGGCCAACATTTCTCCTCCACTTTAGGCTCTATACCATATTGTATAGACAAATGGAGAT
The DNA here is from genome assembly GCF_057802395.1 of Ceratotherium simum simum. Taxonomy (NCBI): domain Eukaryota; kingdom Metazoa; phylum Chordata; class Mammalia; order Perissodactyla; family Rhinocerotidae; genus Ceratotherium; species Ceratotherium simum. The sequence continues at coordinate 29,855,468 of NC_141914.1, read as the reverse complement.
TGAATCCCTTAAATTTATGTAGCCTTTTCTGTGTATATATACAGAGCATTTTTGTTGTTATTATTAATCTTACCATTTAAACCTTTCAAAAATCCATAGTAATTTCTCACTGTAGTTTATTTCATACTTTCTCTTCCTTTCTGTTAATAATGTAGAGGTGATAGAATTTTGTCTCAATTCTCTGTCGCCTTCAGACAGCACTTGTCTACGGGGGTTCTTAACCTGAAGACTGAATTTCAGCTGTCTGTGAGCCCCTCAGATTGCATGTCAAATTGTACACTTATGTGTGTGTACACATAAGTTAGGCATGTGCATTTTTGGATGGGGTGATGGTCCATGGTTTTTAAGTTGGTTCTCATATGGGTCCCCGACCTAGCGCAGAAGAACTGCATTTAGGTAGAAGAAGTGTAAAATATTGAGAAATGCCAAGTGTTCACTGGGAACTCTACTTTTAAAAGATGTTACAGGTAGCACTCACTCTGTATTTTCAGCACATAAGCAGAAGGTGTGATACTGATATAACAAGAAATATGTATATTTGATCTTTATCCCCATTCCTGACACAAGAGCTTCTAAAATCCTTGGAATTTCCTGAGTGGTAGAGGTGAGAGGAGTGTCTTTTGTTATTCATAATTATTCATATTGTTGTTCATAATTAGCCCCTTTCAACTGTACCTGAGTTTGTGCTAATGAGGTGACTGGTGGGCCGCTAGGTAACTTCTGCAGGGATGCTGTTTGCCGCAGGAAGCAACCCTGTGATTAAAGGGCTGGAACTTTCAGGACCCACCCCCACTCTGGGGAGAGGAGAGGTGCTAAGATTGAGTTAATCACCAACAGCGAATGATTTAATCAATTATGCCTACATAATGAAACCTCCATAAAAACCTAGAGCTGGGAGAGCTTCTAGGTTGGCAAACACACTCACGTGCTGGAAGTGTGGCACACCCAACTCCACAGGGACAGAAGCTCCTGTGCTCAGGACCCGTCTGGACCTCACCCTACATACCTCTTCATCTGGCTGTTCATTGGTATCCTTTATAATAAACCAATGATAGAAAGTAGAGTGTTGCCACAATTCTGTGAGCCATTCTAGCAAATTATCGAATCTGAGGTGGGGAGGAGTTGTAGGAACCCCGACTTTGTCACCAAGTCGGACAGAAGTGTGGGTACCCTGGGGACCCAATACTTTCAACTGTCATCTGAAGTGGGGCAGTCTTGTGGGACTGAGTCCTTAAACCTGTGGAGTCTGACACTAACTCCAGGTAGTTAGTGTCAAAACTGAATTGAATTGTAGGATACCCAGTTGGTATCCAGAGAGTTGGAGAACTGGTTGTTGGTGTGGAAAAACCCACATGTGTGGTGTCAGAAGTGTTGTGAGTAAAAACACCCCAAGAGAAGGAAACATCCTTTTAAATAATTTTAATGTGTTTTATTATTGTACCAGGAACGCTTTGATAATGAACATCTTGTGGGATGAGGGATGAATGGGCATGAAATACAGTGATAGGCTCCAATAAAGAAACTTGAGTACATACTGTGAAAAGACAACATCCTCTGCCATTGATTCAGTTTCCAGAATTTTAAATGAATCCATCTTCAAGGCTCTGAAGGCAGGCTACCATAAGAAGAAAAGAGAATGTATGTCATGGTGAGGAAGAAAGTAATCTTCCTGTGAAAGGCATAAATAACCTGCACACTCACTCTTCCCTCTGATCTCTCTTTTCTTTGTTGCAACCAACCTTGCCTAGAACTTTGCCGTAAGCACTAACCTCCTAAATTTTCTCCCTTTACTTGGTTATCTCTTTTGTTCCAGATTAGTCATCAAACAAGATCATCTTAATCAAGTTATTTCATGCTGGAAAAGGCAGAATGGCCCTTCTTTGCCCACAAAGGTTTAAATTCAAATTCCTTAGCCTTGCATGGAGGACCCTTCACAATTTGATCTTATGCACCCTTTCTAAGGTTCTCGCACATCCCCTGCACATATCCACCCTTTGGCCAGGCTGGCTTACTCAGTCTCTTCCAAATATGTCTGATAGATCCCATTTGTTTGTGCCTGGAATGTCCTATCCAGAAGGCTGTCTCCCTGTCTCCTTCCCAAATCATACCCATCCTTCAAGGCTCCATTCCTATCCCTCTCTCTGACTGTCCCTGGCTTCCCAGCCAATTGTCTCTGCTTCCTATAAACTCCAACATTTCACATTTATTCTTCTGTATATGTGGCCCTTTACCATTAACTAGCTCCCTTATGTTTGCTCATGTTTGACTTTCTCAACTACTCTGTGAGTTTCTTAACGGCTTTGCACATCGTGGTATCTCCCTTGGCCCCTAGCACAGGGCTTGCCTAGAGTAGATATTTGATCATTTCTTTTTCATTGATTAATTTTGTAATCACCATGAGGTTTGAATTCCTTAATGTGGCCTACAGGCCCTACATGAGTTGGCCTCCGCCATTGTCTTTGGCCTCATTTGTGTCTCCTCTTCCTTAACACTTTATACCTAGCCATCTCCAGTACCAGTCAGTTCCTTAAGCGCTCAGGCCATGACATCTCATGCTGCTTCCTCTGCCTGAACACTCAGTTCCTCTTCTTTGTCTGGTTGACTCTTATTCAACCTTTGGGTCTGAATCTAGGCATCGTTTCCTAGTGAGAAGTTTTCCCCCAGACTCCGTTAGAAACCCTAGGTTGGTAATCAGGGGCAGCCAAATGCAGTGTGAGTGTGTGTGTGTGTGTGTGTTTAGCAAAAGAAAATGAAAAATGTCCACAACCACCCTCTCATGAACTCTCCCCAGCTTCTTCTTTCCCCGTCCCTAGTCCTCTTTGGGTGCCAGCCGTCTGAAATTACTCACAGGACCCCTGAACGGACTTTGCTTGCTTCTGCCTTGGTGGCTTTATACACACTTTTCATTCTGCTCAGATTTCATTTAATCCACAATCTTTCTTCAACTAGTTAACTCCTATTCATCCTTCAATGCTCAGCCAAGGAGTCTATAAAATGGGAACAGTAGTATTAGTTTCTACCTCAGAGGGTTTTTTTTGAGGATTAAATAAGTACATATATATAGTTCTTAGACTACTTCCCAGTACACAGTAAGTGCTCAGTAATTTTTAGCTATTATTATTATCATCAGCACTAACATCATCTTCTCTCTCATCATTATTATCAGTGTGTTTGGTACTTATCTACAACTATTCTGCCATTTATCATGCTATATAGTATTGCTTTTCATGTCTGCCTCCCCACAATCAACTGAACTCCTTATTGATTGAATAGTCATCAAATAACTAGGTCATTCTACAAGCCCCACAAAAGCATCAACACTCAAAGCTCAGAGTTACAAAAATCCTACGGGAGTTGTGAAAAGGAAAACATCAACTGGATGAAAAGGCTATGGGAAAAGGGACAAGTAAATAAGCTTAAAAAGAATGCCTTAGAAACAACCACAGGACTCCTGTTCACCATTGCTAAGAGCGCAAGTTGACACAACCTTGTTTTGTAGGGTAGTTTGATACTTACTACTAAAACTTTAAGTGTATGTACGCTTTGAGCAAGTAATATCACTTTTAGGAATCCATTCAATAAAAACACTTACTCAAGTATACAAAAATATATGATAAAGGTTGACCATGACAACATTATTTGTGAACTAAAAAATTGGAAATAGCCCAAACGCTCATCAAAAGGGGACTAACAAAATTAATTATGGGATTATGGGGCATCTAGACAAGGAAATACTATGCAACTATTGTGAAAAGAAGGTGAAGCTCTATGTCCTAAAGCTAGAAGCTCATAACATATAGTTAAGTGAAAAAAAGCAAGTTGCAAATTAGTCTAAATGTATTAGCCCCATTTCTTGGTCAACTTTATTGAGGTATAATGTAAATACAATAAAATTCACCAACATTAAGTGCACAATTAGATGCATTTTAACAAATGTATACTGTCACATAACCAGCACCACAACCATGATATTGATAGAACATGTCCATCACCCCAAAAAGTTACTTAGAAACCTTTTATGGTCATTCTATACCCTCACCCTCTGGTCCCTGGCAACCACAGATCTGTTTTTTATCACTATGGATTTTTACTTTTCTAGAATTTCATACAAATGGAATTATACAATATACAGTCTTAAGTCTGGCTCCTTTCACTTTGCACAATTCTTTTATGATTCATTCATTTTGTTGCCTATCAATGGTTCATTCTTTTTTACTGCTGAGTAGTATTCCATTATAAGAATGTTTCACAATTTATTTATTCATTTAACATTTGATGACATTTGGGTTATTTCTAGTTTTTGATGATTATGCATAAATCCTCTGTAAACATTCATGTACAGTTTTATTTAATCAAAGTTTTTATTTTGAGATAATTGTAGATTCAGATGCAGTTGTAAGAAATAATACAGAGAGATCCCCTTATTCAATATCCTCCAATGGAAACATTTTATAAAAGAATAGTACAATATCACAACCAGGATATTAACATTGATACAGTCAAGACACAGAACAGTCTCATCATCACAAGGACTTCTTGTCTTGTCTTTTATAGCCACATTCACCTCTCTTTTCCCCTCGCCAGCCCCTGTCAACCATTAATCTCTTCTCCCTTTCCATAATTTTGTCATTTTAAGAATGTAATATAATGGAACCATACAATGTATAATTTGGGGGGATTGACTTTTTTCACATGGCATAATTCCCTGGAGATTCATCCAAGTCATTGCATATTTTAATAGTTTGTTCCTTTTTACTGCTGAATAGTTCCATGGTATGAAAGTACTAGTTTGTTTAGCCATTCACCTGTGAAAAGATGTCTGGTTTGTTTTCAGTTTTTGGCTATCATGAATAAAGTTGCTATGAACATTTATATACAATTTTTTGTGTGAATATGAGTTTTCTTTTCCCTGGGATAAATCTCAGGAGAGCAATTGCTGGGTTGTATGGTAGTTGCGTGTTTAGTTTTATAAGAAGCTGACAAACTATTTCCAAGAGAGGCTGTACCGTTTCACATTCTCACCAGCGATTTATGAGTGATCCAGTTTCTCTGCATCCTCACCAGCATTTGGTGCTGTTATTTTTTATTTTAGCCATTCGGCTAGGTGTGTAGTGATATTTCATTGTGGTTTAATTTGTATTTCCCTAATGGCTACTGATGGTAACATCTTTTCCCATGCTTATTTACCATCTGTATATCCTCTTCAGGACATGTGTTCATGTCTTTTGCCCATTTTTTAACTGGATTTTTTTTAACAGTGAGTTTTGAGAGTTATTTATATATTCTAGAAACTAGTACTTTGTCAGTTATGTGGTTTGCAAATATTTCCTCCCTCTCAGTAGATTGTTTTTTCATTCTCTTAACAGGGTCTTTTGCAGAACAAATTTTTTTTTATTTTGAGGGAGGTCCAATTTATCCATTTTTCCTCTTAAAGATTGTACATAGATTTTTTATGTGGATATATGGTTTCATTTATCTAGGATAAAAACCTAGGTGCAAGACTGCTGGGTCATATGGTAAATGCATATTTAATATTATTTCTAAAGTGTCTTAACTGCTTTCCAAGGTGACTGTACCATTTTGCATTCCTACCAACAATGTATGAAAGTTCCAGTTGCTCCACATCCTTACCAACACTTGTCATGGCTGATCTTTTAAATTCAGCCATTCTAGTGGACACGCAGTTGTATCTCATTGTGTTTTTAATTCGCATTTCCCTAATGACCAATGATGTTAAGCATCTTTTCATGTGCTTATTTGCCATCCATATTTGTCATCCATTGGTGAATTGTCTATTCAAATCTTTAGCCTATTTAAAAAATTGGTTTTATTTTAATTGGTTGTTGTAAGAATTCTTTACATATTCTGGATATAAGCCCTTTCACAGATATATGTTCTGCCAATATTTTATCCCAGTCCATGGCTTGCCTTTTCATTTTCTTAACAGTGTCTTTTGAAAAGCAAAAGTTTTTAATTTTGATGAAGTCCAATTCCTTACTTTTTCCTGATTTTTGTCGTCTACTTAATATATTAATATATGTCCAACCCAAGGTCACAAAGATTTTGTCTTATTTTTTATTATAGAAATTTTATATTCTAGCTCTTATATTTAAGTCTATGATCTATTTCAAGTTAATTTTTGTATTTAGTATGAGTTAAGTGTTGAGGTTCATTTATTTACATACAAATATCAATTATTACAGAACCACTTATGGAAAAGAGTGCTATTTTCTCATTGAATTGCCTTGGCATCTCTAAGGAGTTTTCCAAACTGCACAGTCAAAGGGAACAGTCACCATAGACTGCCCTCACTACAGATACCAACTGCAAGTTTAGGGGTTTCCCAAAACCACCCTCAGGTTTGATGCTTCACTAGCATGACTCACAGAATTCAGGAAAGCTCTATACTTACCATTACAGTTTTATTATAGTAAAAGCATACTAATTAGAACCAGCCAAAGGAAGAGACATGTGGGCAAAGTCTGGGAGGGTTCCAAATGCAAAAATTCTATTATCCTCAGAGATGTTGAAGCCGGGTACCCCAGGGTTACTGTAAATATTTAATGAGAACATGATTACCTTTCAACCTTGTTAATCTTGTTAATTTGCTGTTTTCTTGTTTAACCTGAGGGGTGACTCAAGGGTCACAAGGATTTATGAGCTTGTTTTACAGAAGAAAAAGAATGCCTTCAAGGAAATTACGATCACCAGATAACCAGCCCCCAGCTCCGTTGATACCTAGAAGTCAGATTGCCCAAGGGCATATCTGGAGTGAAAGGAATGTGGATTTCCCCTTTGTTTCTCTGAAACTCCTCCTCCCAAGCTCCTTGGCTCAATAAAACCCCCTGCTTTCTTCTTTTGTTAAGGTGGATTTGAGAGGACCTATCCTCCTGCCTTCTTGTTTTGGCCAACATGAATAAACCTTTCTCCATCTCCAAGCACAGTGATTGGTTTATTGCACACTGGGCACACAAACTTGAGATTAAGAGGTTCAGTAACAATGTGTTACCCTACTGACACTGAAGTGTGGTAATATGCACAGAGTATTGCCAGCCAGGGAAACTTACCTGAGCTTTAGTGTCCAAAGATTTTCTGAGGTTTCATTACGTAGGCATGATTGAGTGAATCATTGCCCATGTGGTTGAACTCAGTCTCCAGCCTTCTCTTCCCAGGAAGTTGGGCTGAAATCATGTGACCCAAAGTCCCAACCCTCTAATCACATGTTTGTCTTTCTTTCATGGCTGGCCTGAGTCATCTCATTAGCATAAAATATCAGGTGTGGTTCCAGGGTCCCATCATGAATAACAAAGATATCCCTATCACTCAGGAAATTGCAAAGGTTTAGAGATTACTTCCCAGGGGCTGGGACAAAGGCCAGACATCTTTGAAGGCCACACTTCTTACTACAAAGCATCTTTGTCACAAATAAATATACCACATGGTTTGTATACAAAAGTTTAGGCTATATATGTGTGGGTCTATTTCTGGACTCTATTCTATTCCGTGATCTACCAGATAGAACTATAGAAACCTTTTACTTTCTATGTAAAGTATTTTTAGAATACTTAGCTTTTAAATAATTTGCATAAAATACTTTTGGATTCAGTAAAAAGTGATAGGGATATATGAAAGGAAAATTATCTAAGTAGAAATAAAAAGCTCAACCCAATTGTTGCAATATAACATTGAGAATTTCCCAGCAAATAGAGCAAAAAGACAAAGATACAGAAAATAGGAGAGAAGGTAAGAAATTAAAGCACTAATTCAGGAGGTCTTATGTCTGAATACCAGTGTTTCCAGAAAGAGAGAAAGAGAAAAAAGGAGGAGGAAACAATCAATGGTATAATGAAAGAGCAGAATAAACCACCAGATTGAAGAACTCCTAAGTGACCAATACCATTTTAGGGACCAAGAGATTTTACTACTTCCAGAGAGGAAAAAAAGTGGGTCATATATAAAGTGGAGGAATCAGAATGGCTTCTGACTTCTCTTCTCATCAGTGACACTAGAAGCCAAAATGCAATGAAACTTTTAAAATTCTGAAGGATGTCATTTCAATCTAGAATTCTATACCCAGCCATACTACCAAATGAGTGTGAGAGTGGAAAAAAAATTTGAAGAATGTAAGTTCTCAAAATTTTTACCTATTTTGTACTCTTTCTCAAAAAGCTACTGGAGAATGTATTCCACTCAAAGGTAGAATAAATCAAGGAGGGGGGTCTAAAACAAGACAAGAGAAAGACAAAAAGATTCCCCAGGAGGATGGTAAAGGGAAGTTCCAAGATAACAGCTCTGTACCAGATGTAGAGATTAACTAGTTCCATTTGGAGATGTGTGACTCAAGAAACAGATGTGACAGGAACTGTCATCACCCAGATCCCCACTGACATCATACCCTCATTTAAACTTGAGGACAGGGGCCGGCCCAGTGGTGCAAGCGGTTAAGTGCGAGAGCTCCGCTGAGGCGGCCCAGGGTTCACCGGTTTGGACCCCGGGCACACACCGACGCACTACTTGTCAAGCTATGCTGTGGCGGCACCCTATATAAAATGGAGGAAGATGGGCATGGATGTTAGCCCAGGACCAGTCTTCCTCAGCAAAAAGAGGAGGATTGGCAGATGTTAGCTCAGGGCCGATCTTCCTCACCACAAAAAAACCAAAAGAACAAAAAAAATCTTGAGGACAGTTGTATCTGTATTTGTCACAGCTTCGCCATATACTAAGGAAATTCCTGCTCATCTCTTTATGCTTGCTGCTAGAATCAGCTGAGAACACTCATTTCACAAAAACACCCCCATTTCTGAAGTGTTCTGCTTTGACCTACTCTTGAGAGCTGGACATAGGCTATGGTGAGCTTAGAAGCAGAAAATGCAAAGCAGCTGTCTCCCTCTGACCCTATTTCTACAATGCGCTCAATGCCTGGTCCACACTGCAGATCTGCCAGATGCCCAGATGCAAGTGAGCCCTCATGGCTAGAGCCTTATCTCCCTGAAGCTGGTGAAACTTAAGCCCCTTGTTCATATATGCCTCTCCCAAGGTCTTGTACCTACCTCAGTATTTGTACTTTTTAACTCATAATCTTCTTAAAGAGTCCTCCAAATCATATAACTTTCAGGCCCCACCAATCCTGGACCTGCCTCTACTCATGACTTTTCCTCTGGCTGCCCCAAAAGACACTTTTGAAAGGTGAGGAAACCTTAAGCTACACTATACCCCAGCGACTCTACTCAGAATAGCTTCTTTTCCTGAAAATTCTCATCTAACACTGGCAATAATGCTCTTTCTTTACACAGCTAGGTTTATGTTATTCAAATCCAAGCAATAGATTGTTTAGGGATGTGTAACGTGGGGAGTAAAACTGTAAGGAAAAGGGGAATGATTAACGTTAAGTGTCAGTATAGTTACCTGGCGGGAGGGAGTGGTCAAGGGAAACAGAGAGTGAAGAGAGGCACCCAGCTGGGCTTCAGGCACTGGTGGGTAACAGGTGTTTACTTTATTATTTATATTTAAGCTGTGCATATACTCGTCTGTCAATGTGATACATTTAATAATTTAAAAGGCAGGGGAGGTGCCTAAATGACATTGTTTCCTTCCTTGGTTGGGAGCACAGCCGGAGAGCGAGACAGTGAGTGAATATGTGCAGAGTCATTGTCAATAGCAAGTTAAGTACAAAAGGAAACAATGATTCTCTAACTTTCTAATAAATCTGTGCCTGAGAGGAAAGTCATTACTACAGTAAAGTCCACTGTTCAGGGAGGGGCAAAATCCAGTCTCTCCTGGCACAACAGCATCTTGCTGGGGCCAAAGTACGTCAGGGGTCTGGTCCTCAGTTTTGCATGTCCAGGAACTTGATTTTGGATGCTCCCCTGGGGCTTCCCAGGCTTGGAGGGAGCTCCTCTTAATGACCAGCCACTGTGAACTCCTTGAGGGCAGGGATCATGTTTTCTCCATCTTTACATTCCCAGTGCCTAGCACAGTCCTACCTACAACATAACATAACTGCACACAGTGAAAAGCACACACATGAGAAGAAGACTGCTGCTGTGTGATGGAAGTGCCCTCAACTGGACGCCCAAACACCTGACTCCAGCCAAAGCTTTGCCACTAACTTGTTGTGTGACTCTGGGCAAATTGCTTCTCCTCTCTGGGTCTCGGTATCCTTGGCTGTGGAATTAGAGGTGGGAAGAACTTGCAGAAGGAATGCGGCATATATAAGGACCCAGCAATTTTCAGTCTATGCCTGCCCTGCTCTCCATAGAGACCATTTCAAACCTTCTCCACTCTGCTCAGATCCCCAAATCTCTTCCCATTCTCCTCAATCTTTGCAAATGATCTGGCTCCGTACTGCAAAAAGAAATTAGAAATCTCTGTTGGGGATTGCCTCAATCTCCCACCAGGGCATCTGCACCCATGCTCTTCCCTGTCCCTCATGGACATGAAGAAAACATCCTTTGTCATCAGTGTTTAAATTAAACATGTTTCATTCCCATCGTAAAAACAAAACAAGTATAAACTTTCCTTGGTCCCAAATCCCGCTCTGGTTGCTATTGTATATTTTTGGACCCTTGCCAAAGTTCTTACAAGTGGGTCCACACTCCCTGTCTTGTTTCCCCACCTTTCAGTCATTCTTCGGCCACCTCTCTCTGGCTCCCCCAGCCCCCACCTTCCCGTTCCCACCCCTCCCACTCTACCATAGCAGCACTTTTTGGGGTCACCAGTGACTTCTGTTACCTGAGAGGCACTCTCACACCTCCTCTTCTGGGACCTGTCAGCAGAGCACCCAGCACGGTTGGCCCTTCCTCCTTCCTGAAGCACTCGACTGTCTCGGTTTTCAGACACCAAACACTTTGGATTCCTATCTGGCCACTTCTCAGTCACCTTGGCCTATTTTTCCCTCTTTATCTGATCATTAAGCTGGAGGGCCATAAGAGCCCGTCCTGGACTCATTCACGTCTCACTCTACACTGTCTCATTAAGCAATCTCATTCATTCCTGGGTTTAAATTGGGGATCAAGTCCCTCACTCACCTGTTCACAGGCATTTATTGAACATCTAGAATATGTCAGGTTCTATGAGTTTTGCGTACAGAGTCCTTGGAATTTTCCAGCCAGATAGGGAATCTTTTTTTCATTTACATTAAAAAAAGATCTCTTCTCTGGTATGTGTGTGTCCTGATTTTACTTAATTTTAGCTAAAATGTATTGAGTGCTTACTCTTTGCCAGGAGCTATCCTAACAGCTCTGCAAGAATAGTCATTTAATTCTCACAGCAGCCCCACGAGGTAGAGTTTTTTTTTAATAGACTTTTTATTTTTTAGAGCAGTTTTAGGTTCACAGCAAAACTGAGCAGAAACTACAGAGAGTTCCCATATACTTTTTGCCCCGACACACTCACAACCTCCCCCACTATAGACATCCGGCACCAGAGTGGTTCATCTGTTAACAACTGATGAACCTACATTGACACGTCATTATCACCCTAAGTCCATTGTTTACATTAGGGTTCACTCTTGGTGTTGCACATTCTACGGATTTTGACAAATGTACAATGACATTTATCCACCATTATAGTAACATACAAAGTAGTTTCATTGCCCTGAAACTCCTCTATGCTCCTCCCATTCATCCCTCCCTCCCCCTTAACTCCTGGCAAATACTGGTCTTTTTACTGTCTCCATAATTTTGCCTTTTCCAGAATGTCATGTAGTTGGAATCAGGCAGTATGTAATCTTTTCAGATTGGCTTCTTTCGTTTGGTAATATGCATTTAAGATTCCTCTATGTCTTTTCATGGATTGATAGTTCATTTCTTTATAATGCTAAATAATGTTCCATTGTCTGGATATACCACAGTTTATTTATCCATTCACTTATGAAAGGACACCATGGTTGCTTCCAAGTTTTGACAATTATGAATAAAGCTACCATATACACATGTGTGCAGGTTTTTGTGTGGACATGAGTTTTCGGTTCATTTGGGTAAATATCAAGGACCACAATTGCTGGATGATGTGGTGCTATGAACTGAATGTTTGTGTCTTCCAAAACTCATATGTTGAAGCCCTATCCCCCAGCATGGCTGTATTTGGAGATGGGGCCTCTAAGGAAGTAATTAATGTTACATGAGGTCATAAGTGTGGGGCCCTGATCCGATAGGATTAGTGTCTTTATAAAAACAGACATCAGAGAGCCCTCCCTCTCTCTCTCTTCAAGTGAGGAGAGGCCATGTGAAGACATAGTGAGAAGGTGGCCCTCTCCAAGCCAGAAAGAGAGCCCTCACAAGAAACAGAATCATCAAGAACCTAGATCTTGGATTTTCCAGCCTCTAGATCTGTAAGAAAATAAATTTCTGTTGTTTAAGCCACCCAGTTGATAGTATTTTGTTGTGGCAGCACGTGTTGACTAATACCTATGGTAAGAGTATGTTTAGTTTTGTAAGAAATTGCTAAACTGTCTTCCAAAGTGGTTTTTCCGTTTTGCATTCCAGCCAGCAATGAATGAGAGTTACTATTGCTCCACATCCTCACCAGCATTTGGTATTGTTAATGTTCTGGATTTTGGCCATTATAATAGGTGTGTAGTGGTATCTCATTGTTGTTTTAATTTGCAATTTCCTAGTGACATATGATGTTGAGCATCTTTTCCTATGTCTATTTGCCATCTTTATATCTTATTTGATGAGGTGTTTGTTTCTTAATCAGGTTATTTGTCTTCTTACTGTCGAGTTTTAGGAGTTCTTTGTATATTTTGGATAATAGTCCCTTATTAGATGCATCTTTTGAAAATATTTTCTATCACTCAGTGGTTTGTCTTCTCATTCTGTTGACAGTGTCTTTTGCACAGCAGAAGTTTTTAACTTTAATGAAATCCAGCTTATCAATTATTTCTTTCATGGATCATGCCTTTGGTGTTGTATCTAAAAAGTTATGGTCATGCCCAAGTTCATCTAGATTTCCTCTTATATTATCTTCTAAGAGTTTCATAGTTTTGTGCTTTACGTTTAGGTCTATGATCCATTATGAGTTAATTTTTTTGAAAGTGTAAGGTCCGTGTCTAGATTCATATTTTTGTGTGTAGACATCCAGTTGTCCCAGCATCATATATTTAAAAGACTATCTTTTCTCCATAGAATTGCCTTAGACACTATTTTTATGTACATTTTACAGAGGAAGAAAAGTTAAAGAACTTTCTCCAGGATCATGCAGCAAGCAATTGACAGATGAAATCCAACTTAGGTTGTCTGCCGATGAACTCATGCTCTTTCCACAGCTCTCTGTTGCTTCTCGACTTCATGCCCCTCTATGCAGTAATGAAGAAACACATGTTCATTGTAGAGAGAAACAAGTAGGCTAAAAGAAGCATGTAAATATTAGCCATAATTCCATTATCCAGAGATAACCACTGTTAACATTTTGACATATACCCTTCCAGCCTTTATCCTCTGCATATACCTATGGTAGGTTTTTATTGTGAAAATTGGATGATAATGTATTTTGCTCTGTAACTTGAGTTTTTTTCATTTACCAGTAAACCATGATCATTTCCCATGTTAATAAACATACCTTTAGAACATAATTTTTATTAGATGTACAGTACACACTCACACAGTGAGTCTAATAAAAATTATCCCAATTTTTCAGCCTATCCTTTCTGGTGGGGATGTAATTTGTTCCTATTTTTCCTTTGTAGTTAAATCTTTATCAGAAGACTTAATTATTCCTTAGGATAAATCCTAGCAAGAGAATTGCTCAGTCAAAGAGAGGAAAGGAGTGCACCTTTCTAAGGCTGTGCTCAGGTAGCTGCCTTGATCAAGTGTCTGGCCACCACCATCTGGAACCACAGTTGGAGATGAAGGGGAGGAAGACTATCATCTCCCCACTCTGGGTCCTTTCTGGCTGGGCTACAAATTAAATTGACATGAGACTCAATAGAAGGAGAGAATCAAACAAAGCTTTGTAACATGTATACATGAGAGAGACCCGAAAAACTGAGTTTCTTGACAAAATGGCAGAGGTTCTCATCTTAAGTAGATTCGGGAAGAGACAAAGGAAGATGATGCGGGTGGGAGGAGTCAGCTATGGGAGATTACCAGAAAAGCACAGTAAACAAGAGTATGCAGATTTAAGGTGTTGTCTTCCTCATTGATAAGTTTCTAGAGATGAGGTCATCCCCCCTTCTTCCCAGTACAGAGAGGGAGATACATTTACAAATGGAGATTTCCCTTACAAATGTAAATGTTTGGTAAAAAGAACTTTGATAAGAATGGGTTTACCAAGGACCCTCCCAGTCTACTGATACCCAGAGTTATCTATGGTGACGGCCTGTCCTGGGGACAGGCCTCTTATCTTAAATTCTTTTAGGCAGTTTGGGGGAAAGTCAAATGTCCTTCATGATTCTTCTGAGCCTTTATTGTCTTCAGGTCTAAATAATCTGCATACCAGAGTGGCACATCTTGGGGGTGCCTGCCCTGAACCCCATCAGAGGGCATTTGATATGGCCAAGTCCCAGGCTATGTGCCAGATTTTCTTTGTTTTGAAGATGTCAAGTTTCATCTTTTTCAGAGTCTTCATACAAGAAATGAGGAGAGGGCCGGCTCCGTGGCTTAGCGGTTAAGTGAGCGCGCTCTGATGCTGGCGGCCCGGGTTCGGATCCCGGGCAAGCCCCAAGGCGCCACTTCTCCGTCCAACGTGAGGCCCAGTCCCACGTGCAGCAACTAGAAGGATGTGAACCTATGACATACAACTATCTACTGGGGCTTTGGGGGGAAAAAATGAATAAATAAAATCTTAAAAAAAAAAAAAAAAAAAAAGAAATGAGGAGAAGCTACAATGGGAGCTGCCAGCATGGTACCATTTTGAATTAGCAAACTCTTCTTTAATTTGGTGCCTGAGCCCCTGCCTTGTGATCGTCATCAGTGCTAATTTACCCTCAAAGAGCTCAACCTCCTGTGTGCACGGGCATTGGGGCCTGGGGGAGGAGAGGGACAGAAGCCCCCACACAGCTAGCTTGAGAGCCATGCAGACTGTGGCAAGTCATATTATAAAGTGCTCTGACAGTCCAGAGAACAGGGTAATTTAGGGTTTGGGAAGATGGATTTCAGAGCCAAGGGACAAGGGCTTGAACAAAAGCCCAGAGATGTGGGAAGACTTTGGGGGTAAAGACCTTGTGGCCATAGTGGACAGAATTTTAGAATCTGTGTGTGTGTATGTGTGTGCGTGTGCACACACAGGGGATGTTTAAGAGAATATGATTTACTACTGTGGAAAGTCCAAATGGTGTGAAGCTTTGAGTGAGAGGCCAGCAAGGTTAGTCCCTGTACTACAGGCAACAGGAAACTAGGGAAGGACTTTTAAAAATAATACCTAGCCTGAGCAGGGTAGTACAGACGGGAACAAAAATAGACTTTCTGTTGTGTTGTAGATTGGTCCCAGCGCTGGTCTCTTCCCCTCCCCTCTTTCCACCCTGATGATTAGGAGAGCAGAGCTGGGGAGACAAAAGGGCAGCCTGCCCATCTGCTTGGCCTGACAAGTACACTCTCAGAGGCTGAGGAATGTTCTGCAGGTCTTCACTCCTGACTCAGACAATATTTAACCATATGGAGTCTATCGGGTGAGGAGCTTCCAAATCTAGTCAACTTGTCTCAGAGGCCAGTGGTAATTATTTCAGGAGTTCGTTGCTCTAACGGCAAAGAGGGTGAAGAGAGGGAGGGTGAAGCCCCAGGGGATAGTTCCTGGAACCCCTGGGGTCCTGGCGTGGCTGCCCAGAGAAGTCACAATAGAATCAGACAATTTGTTGCTTGGGGGAGGAAGGGAAGCCAACGGGCAGAGGACAGCGGTGGTGGGGCCAGTTTAGGAAGTTTTCCTGAGGTGCAAAAATTGCTAGTTCCTTTTGTGGCTGCTCCTAATTTAGTAGTCTGCTGCTCTCCCCTCTAATCTCACTGTGGCCACCGCGACCTTCCAACTGTTGCGGCCTCCAAACGGTTGATAGAAATTGCAGTTGAAATCCAGTTCTAACAGAAAGACACGCCCTGCAGCTCTGTGTGTTTTGCTGAACATTGCAGTTTGGAATCTTTTTGCGAGAGGACAAGTTTTAAGAAGCCGAGGCTTGCATTCAATTCTCTTCAACTTGAAGATTTTTCTGCTCCTGGTTAGAGAGTTAGTCCTGAAGCGTGAGAAAGCACTGGAAAGGCGTGTGCTAAGGGCTTCTTCACAAGGCTGGTCTCTCTTGCCTTCACGAAAGAAAGAAATTCTCCCAGAGAGCTCAGGATTTGGCACTGCAATTATACTTTGAAATGGAAATGACATTGACTAGAGCAGATTGGGGAAATCCATCTGCAGGCTCCCTGCGGAGCTCAAGGGTTGCTGGGGAAGGGCTGGGGATCAAGTTCCTCCAGTCTAAATAGGTAGCTGAAAGCAAATAAGCTCTAATTTACCCAATTTTTTCACAACCCCAAGAAACTGAAAGAAACCCTGAGTCAATCAGTATACATTTCCTTCCTCCACCTCGCTTGGTACAAGACGCTATCAATGTTGCAATTAGGAATGCTAATTTTAGCAATGATTGGTAGGAAAGCCATGCTAATTATTTCAAAACAAAAACCACATTTTCAGATTTTCCTCTTTTTTTAGCAACCTCTTCTGAAACGAGTCACAGAGTCAAATTGTGTTTGCTCATCTTCCGGGCCTCTCTATGTTGCAGGGGCCCGGGGAATCAGTCCTGGGGCTTCTTCTAATCTCTGCTCTGCTCACTCCCTCCGCCACCTGATCCAGCCCCGTGCCTTTCTGTAGCATCTTGTGTGCTGATTACTCTCAAATGCCCCTCTCCAGATTCAGGTTTCAAGTGCCATGACATCTGTAGCCACATGGGTGTTCAGTCAGCATCTCCCACCTCACATTTCATTCACTCTCCCTTCCCCAAAGCCTTTTCTCCCATCCTCTTCATTATTTCCATAAATCGAAACTATATTTGCAGCTGCTCAGGCCTCAAACCTTGAATTCATCTTATATTCCTTTTTCTTTCTCACTTCATATATAAACCACCAGCAAATCCTACTTACTTTACCTTCAGAATATATTCAGAATCTCTCTCACCTCCTCTCTCTTTACGGTTCAAGAGCAAGACATCATTACCTCACTTCTAGAAGCTTCTCAAATAACCTTCTATAGTCTATAGGGATCCTTTTACAACATGAGTCAGACCAGGTCAAAACCCTCCACAGCCTTCTTTTCCACTGGCCCTGTCCCCTTCCCTCTGACCTGCTCTCCTGCCCCTACCCCAGGCTCACTCTGCTCCTCTTCAGGCAAACACTTTTCAGCCTCAGCAGAGTTCACGCTTCCCCAGATATCTTCGTGGCTTGATCCCTTCACTTTCTTTCTTAGTGTCTCCTATCAGAGAGGCCTGTCCCGGCCACTCCGTCTAAAATGGCATCCCCACCCTTCAGTGCTCTCCAGGCCCCTTATCCTGCTTGATTTTTCTTCATTGCACTTATCACCATTCAGCATTTTTTTTTTTTTTGCAGGGGAAGATTCTCCCTGAGCCAACATCCTTTGCCAATCTTCCTCCCTTTTTTTTCCTTCTCTCCCTGCCCCCATCAAAGCCTCGGTACATAGTTGTGTATAATTGTAAGTTCTTCGGGTTTTTCTATGTGAGCCACTGCCACAGCATAGCAACTGACAGACGAGTGGTGTGGTTCTGTGCCCAGGAACTGAACCCGGGCCACTGAAGCGGAGCTCACTGAACTTTAACCACTAGGTCATCAGCACTGGCTCACCACTCAGCATTTTATCTATTCATTTGTTTATTTACTGTCTGTCATCCTCCCCACCAGAAAATAAAGTCTGTGGGGGCAAGGTCCTTGTTTGTTTGCTGCTAAATTCCCAGTGCTTAGCACCTAGAAGGTACTCAATAAATATGTGTTAAATGGGGGGCCTGAAAAGCTCTTAGGGTTTATTCAGTCCAAGTGTATCACTCTACATATGAGGATACCAAGGCCCAGGGGGACAACTGTCCAGAGGAGGCCACTTCAAGATTAATAGCTATGCTGGAACATGTGCTCAAGTGCCCTGACACACAGCCAACTGTGCAACACTGATGCCCATGGCAAAGTGTACATTCTACGTCAACACCCAACACATGTGTGTATCTGTGTGTATTATCCAATACTTAACTTTATCACGTGTAATATACTCTGATGCTTACATTCGATTCTTTTTTTTGTGTGTGTGAGGAAGATCAGCCCTGAGCTAACATCCATGCTAATCTTCCTCTTTTTGCTGAGGAAGACCGGCCCTGAGCTAACATCTATTGCCAATCCTCCTCCTTTTTTTTCCCCAAAGCCCCAGTAGATAGTTGCATGTCATAGTTGCACATCCTTCTAGTTGCTGTATGTGGAACGCGGCCTCAGCATGGCGGGAGAGGTGGTGTGTCAGTGCACGGATCCGAACCTGGGCCACAAGTAGCGGAGCACGTGCACTTAAGCCACGGGGCCGGCCCTTACATTAGATTCTAACGCTATTCCATTTTTTTTAAAAACGCTGACCATACTCCATTAAATTAATTTCATGACCTATTAATGGATTGTGACCCACAGTTTGAAAACAGTACCCTATACTATAGGGTAAAAAAAAAATCTTTCTACATCTTTTTCCTTTTTTAATTGTACTAAAAAGCGTGGCCAATGCACAGACACATTTGTTTAAAGACTTTTAATAATGCCAGAGGAGGGGCCGGCTCAGTGGCATAGTGGTTAAGTTCACGAGTTCTGCTTCGGTGGTCTGGAGTTCGCCAGTTTGGATCCTGGGGACAGACCTACTCACCGCTTGTCAAGCCATGCTGAGGCGGCGTCCCACATAGAAGAGCTACAACTCTACAACTATGATATACAACTATGTACTGGGGCTTTGGGAAGGAAAAAAGAAAAAAACTAAAAATGCCAGAGGGAAATAATCTATTGACAGTAATTCCATAGTGAACTTGGCTATGCCGAGAAATAAAAGAAATACGTAAGGTCTGGTTATTGGGCCTTGGGCCTCATATCTCATGTATATTAATCTTGAAACATCATCTTTTTCCTGGTTCCATCTCTGTCTCCCTGTTTATACTTCTGAATTTCATGCTACGCCATGCCATATTCATTTTCTTGGCTTTGTGTCTTGTTTTCTGCACCAGCGCATGCTTATAAATTGCTGCTTTGTACTTACAGTACGAACAGTGCATTCCAAAAGGAGGCAGGAGGGATGGTGAGGGTTTTCACATAGTTGACTTTGTTTTGACAGTGATGGTATCTGATGGAGTGGGAACTGATTACAGCCCGACACCCAGGCTCATTGTACACACCAACTATTCATAGCTGCCAGGGGCAGGGAGACACATACGAGCACGGGGGCGAGAGATTGGGAAGCCGCTCAAGCTGAGGACAGAGAATATGCGTTTATGCAAGGCATAGAGGTCAAGGTCATGTTAAAAATCAAGTATTTAAAATATTGGCTCGGGCACAATAACTCTCTGGTCTAAATTTATCCCACTCTCCCAACTCTCCCAGGACTGACAGAGCAGCTAGTGTTAACACTCAGGAAAGAGGAGGAACAGGGTCCAGATCTGTATCTAAAAGAAATCTCAAATGAAAGATGCAGAGAATTAGACCTGGCTCCTTCAGATGCTGTGAAAGATGCTCCAGGTAACGGGATATGATTGCAGGAGTACACGGTTATATAAACAAGATAACCACCTTCACCATCTTCAGTATTATTGCTGTCATCACCCACATGGAATTTCTTTGGGAGTGTACCACCAGGTCCAGGTCATTCAAACTCTTCTCACAGAGATGGGGAGAAAGACCAGGTGAGACTGAAATTCATGTCCTAGTTATTCTCCGCAAGCCTCCCCCATCCGTTCCCCGCCCTGCTCTGTGCCCCTGGGTTCTCTATAACTGCATCGCCAGCCTCCCTGTTCCTCTTGCTTCCTGTCGGGTTCGGCCAATGGGAGGCACTGGCAAGAGATTCCAGGGTGACATTTATTCCCTGCTCTGTCCCACCCCACCCGCACTGCCTTGTTCTCTGCTTTACTGCCCTTCTGGCTGCGGTCATTCCTCTGAGGCTCTGGCTCCTGTGGGAGGCCCCTCTCCCAGGACTCCAGCTCTCACTGGCTCCAGCCGCACCATCTCTTCCCCTTTGCCCCTCAGGCCTGGTGCTAGTCCCCGGGTGCCTCACCATTCTGTGGTGGTTCCTAAACTCTGGCCACATCTTTATAAACAGTCCCTTTATTAAGCTCTTATTCTCCCCGCTTCCCCCCCGGTTAAACACTTTTGAGCGTGCATCTGTTGCCTGCTGGGACCCTAACTGAGGTACTTGGTCTCACATCTGCGGATGCTCTAGGCCTTGCTCACACCCTGGATGTCACAGAGGTCCAGGCAGGCAGGAAACTTTGCTGCCTTGAAATCTGACCTCTGGCCATGGCACAGGCCCCCGGGGTCTCTCGCTATCCATTCAGGTCCTGCTTTTTGGGGATAGTTGCCAGCTACTGAATGCCAGCAGCTGGCCAGCTGAAGTAGTCCCTGACTTTATTATGCAGTTTGGGGCAGGATCTCATAGGGCCGAAGATCCCGGCAATGACTCCAGGTTTTTCAGGCGTTATTCCTTTCCAAGAGGTCAAGAGAGGTGGAAATGGGCTGGTTCAAGGTAGTCCCTGAGGAGAAGTAGACTCTCAGGCCTGGAAAGAGCATTAAAGGTCATCTGGGCCAACTCACTCCCTTTGCAGCTAGGGAAGCTAAGGCCCAGGAAGAAGGGACTCTCCTGAGATGGGAGGATAAGGTACTGGGAGAGACATGTAAGGATTCAAAGCTCCTGAATATTTGTTATTAAATCTCAGTGTTGGAAGGAGCATTCAAAATTGTATAGCCTGACCACAATAAACAACCTAGTACAGGGCTCTGACATTTACAAGAGGGGATTGCCAGAGCCACAGTGGTCCCTGGTGACCTCCAACCCTAATCGTAACCAGGGACAGTCCAGATAAGGCAGCAGGATGTGATCTGGAGTGAGCAGGCACCAAAGGAAACTCCCTTCCACTCCAGGTCACCAATAGCTCCTCACTCCCAACAGGACAAGCTTCCCGCCAGCGGGCCAGCCTACTGAGCAGCCACACAAGGTGTGGGCAGCAGGCCTTCCCTGCTTGACGCATATCAATCCTGTGGCAGACCATTGCCTGCGTTCCCTAGCCAGGCTCACTTCCTGGGCCCTCAGCTAAACTTGGATTCCCAGCCCCTGGGGGCTAGATGGGACCCCGTGATTAATCTCCACCAACAGAAGCAAGTGAAAGTTATGGGTCACTTCCAGTTCATGGTGGTAAAGAAAAAGCTTTACTCTCTTCTGTTCATCTGGCTGGAAGCAAAGGATTCCAAGATGGCAGAGTTACCAGATGGGCCCAGCCAGGATGCCTATGTCTCTGGAAGACAGCTGTATGGGAGCACCACCCCACAAGCACCACCCACATTGTACTGTAACGAGTGAGAAATAAATAAGCCTCTGTTGTGCTGAACATTGAGATGAGGAGTGGAGAAGCGTGGGCAGCAGCTAGTGCTAACAACCCTGGTTAATACAGAGACTGAGTAACTCTCCAGTTAACCCACAAATCCCTCCAATCCCTCAGGCTTGATCCTTCAGAGAGATCTTCAGGCCCTCCTTTCTGTCCTCTCATGGAAGTCTAAATCCGCAGTGTCCCTCATCTACCCCTCCTCTCCTTCCCTCACCCTCTCTCCTGCCATCTGTCACCAGAACAGCTCAAATAGCCTCCTAGAGAGCGAGTTTTCTTCCCTTGGAAGTGCTCTTCCCACTTTGCCCTCTGACTCTCTTCAGTTCTCAAACAACACACTTAGCCCCACCCCTGGAATTGCCTGGATCCCAACAGTCATTGCTGGGCCACTTTTTTTTTTTTTTTTAAACTGCGTGCATTTTTAAATTTTTATTATTATTATTTTTTTACTTATTTATTTATTTTTTGTGAGGAAGACTGGCCCTGAACTAACATCCAGTGCCAATCATCCTCTTTTTGCTGAGGAAGACTGGCCCTGGGCTAACATCCACGCCCATCTTCCTCTACTTTATATGGGACACCACCACAGCATGGCTTGCCAAGCGGTGCGTCGGTGCGCACCCGGGATCCAAACCTGTGAACCCCGGGCCACCACAGCGGAGTGTGCACACTTAACTGCTGCACCACTGGGCCAGCCCCTGGGCCACTTTTCTTAAAGCAAAGCTACTGGTGAATAGCAATATTCTCTTTGGGTTTGCAAATGCACAAAGAAGTTTCCCTTATCTCCTTTATTGTTTTATAGGGACAATAATTTAAGAGCGCTATTTACAAGTTTTTGATGACAACAACCATAATAGCAATGACAGAGATGATAACCCCACCTTTTTTTTCCATTGTAGAAACTTCCAGCCATTCACCCTATCAATCTCTCAAAATAGAGTCCTTCCTATCTTGACTCCTCCCTTTTGGGACATGACCTAGGTTTCTATGTCTAATCTCCAAGATCCTGGGTGGTACCCACAGAGAGATTTTTTTTTTAGTTGCTTCAGGCCATAGGGGATTTTTCTGCTGAGAAGACAATGAAATTTGTATTTTTTCCCACCCTCCTGGAGGAAGAAACATTTCAGGGGGCACCACACCTAAACATCCTGGGCATTTCCAGCAAATCTCAGCAGATGATGAAATGGGTCAGGAAAAATATTGCAATTGATGCCTATATTACTCATGGGAGGATTTTCTTTTTTAAATCAGTGTAGGTGGTCAATTAAATTAGATTAGCCTAGTCTTTTATCAGTTTCTCTTGACTTGTTCTTGAGTTCTTAAAGGGTAAAATCTTTAGTGAGATGATCATATGCGGTTATGGGATGGTGCCTTAGTGATAAGTGAGCGAGTGAATTATTGACTGATTGACTGAGTGAATGGATATTATAATCTATTAGCCTCATGACCATGTGAGGCCATGGACAGTGTGCTTTCCAGAGTCCGGAGACCTGGGCCCCGTTATGAACTCAACCATGTGATCATAAGCAAGTCACTTTTGCAGACTGACACGTGGTTTCATCACTTGTGAAAAGAAGGGGTTGGACTAGACCAGTGCTTGCCACACTTCTATGTGGGCATGGGTCACCTGCAGACCTTGTTAAATGCAGATTCTGATTCAGGAGGTCTGGAGTGGGGTCCAAGATTCTTCACGTCCAGCAAGCTTCAAGTGATGACAATTCTTCTGGTCCATGGGCCACACTTTGAGTAGCAGGCATCTCAATCTCCAAGTTCCTTTCCCTAATGTTCAATGGTTCTATTTTTGACACCTTAGAATAATCAGTTTATTCACTACTCAACAAACAGGCTCCTTATAAAAGGTAAATTTGACCCTTTGGTGCCTTCCCATATCACTCAGGAGAAAGTCCAAATTCTACCATGTAGGTCTACAAAGCCCTCCGTGTGTGATCTGATTCCCCTGCTCCATTGCTCCTCTGACGCTGTTTCTTGCCATTTCTTCTCCTTGCTTATATACTCCAGCCACATTGATGTCTTTGCTGTTCCAGGAGGCTCTAGCCTCAGAGCTTTTGCATGTGCTATTCTCTCCACAAGGAATCCTCTCCCTCCAGATACCTGTATAGTTCAGTTTTTGTTCAAATGTCACCTTATCAGAAAGACCTTCCCTGATCACCCTATAAAAATTGTTCCCCACTTCTGCTCTATCACTCTTTAACCCATTACCCTGCTTAATTTTCATTCATAGCAAACATTGCCATCTAATATTTTGCATATAGGTTTGTGCAGTTAGCAATTATCTTATTAAATAGTGGTGCATTTGTTTTGATTATTGTATATTTATTTGATTATATGTCTATTCTCTTTCTGCCACTTGAATGTGAGCTCCATGAGAGGAGGAATTTGTCTATTTCACTCACTGCCGTCTTCCCAGGACCCAAACAGTGCCCAACCATCGTTTGTTGAATGAGTGAATACATGAATAGATGGATAGAAAAGTGAGATACGGGGGCCGGCCCAGTGGCACAAGCGGTTAAGTGAGCGAGCTCCGCTGCAGCGGCCCGGGGTTCCCCAGTTCGGATCTCTGGCATGCACCGGCGCACCGCTTGGCAAGCCATGCTGTGGTGGCATCCCATATAAAGTGGAGGAAGATGGGCACGGATGTTATCCCAGGGCCAGTCTTCCTCAGCAAAAAGAGGAGGATTGGCAGATGTTAGCTCAGGGCCGATCTTTCTCACAAAAAAAAAAAAAAAAAGAAAGAAAAGTGAGATATGGATAAGCTATTAAAAAAAATAAGACCGTATGGTGTCGTTTGACCCATCTGCACCTGCTCTATCTGCAAGAAAACTATGAGTCCCTAAGACCCCAGAGGCTGCCAGATAGAAGAAGGCAGTCTATATAGAGAATGGCTTGGGGGTCACCTTAGCCACAGAGCAGTTTCTGTACATATAACTCACCTGACTTGCCTTTGCTGCCATGGTCACCTGAGAGATATATATCCCCCTGGTCAGGAGTGGACACATCAGGCCACTATCCAGATCACCTGAGTAACTCTCCTTACTCTGTTCTAGGGCCACCATTAGCCTTCTGATTGTGATTTGGTTTCTCACATTAACTTCCAACAGCAAGAAAGAACAGGCTGGTCAGGATGACCCAAATGGCCACTTTACCCGGCGTTTATACATCTCATTATAAATTAATCATTTGGCATTCTGCTTTAGCCCCTCTGGTCTCTGAGTGAGTCAGCTTTCTGAGTCCCATTAACTTTGGGGCCCTGATAGGATCAAGTTTCTGAACCTTCAAGGCCAGACCCTGGACAGCGGCTACTTCGATAATATGTTGTGACCCTGTGAATGTTCTCAGCAGGTGGCCAGCTGGTTCTTCCCAGGCACCACCCAGCTTCAGTGTAAGATTTGTTTAGCAATTTCCCACAGACACAGCAATTCTACTTAGAGGAGTTTATATGGAGGAGATCATTGGATAAGTATGTAAAGACAGATGTAGAAAGGTGCCCATTATTGCATTGTCATCTCCCCTTTGCCTCAGCTGGAGGTGGTGGTGGTGGTACTTCCGTATCCCATGCTGTCCCCAGATGTGGGTGGGTGCTAGAGCCCCTAGGCCCCACCTCATATAGCACCTATGGGAATTAGTCGGTGGTGGTGTCTCTTACTGTAATTGTGAGGGGAAGCGTTGTGACAGAGTAGCAGTTGGTTAAGTAATCTGTACCCAAACTCAGAAGTAAATGAAGCTTTGGCCTCATTTAATTCAGCCACTAATTCCTTGCTGGGGCCGGGAATGGAGTCCTGGTCACAGAGCGGCAGCTAGCCTGGGTAAGCTGAGTCCTGGACAGGGGCTGGTCTGGTCCTCAATTCTGGCTCCTGCTGTGGGCACTATAGGGGCAGGTTTGCAAGTTGACCTGGAAGTCAGCCAAGGTCAGATGGGCTCCAGCCGCTGACCTCTCCTTGAGGCCTCCCCTTAGAGTATGGCAACTTCTCCAGCAAACCAAAGGCCCCTTTTTACTCCCTTTCCCAGAGGAGACAGTAGCGCCTCCCACCCACCCACTCGCTTTCCAGGGAGCCTTAGCCCTACAATAGCCCCCGTCACCACTTTGGAGGAAGCAAGTTACTTTTAGTTTCCAGAGATGATTCACCATCCTAAGGGTGACTGACACGACCTGTCTCCCTGAAACGGGATATAACCCCCCAAGTTAGTAAAAAACTGGGAACAACTAATCTGTCAGCCAGGATCTGGCTCACCAAATTAAGATTTATTCATAGAGCATAATAAGGTTTACTCATGCAGCATATTAAGGCTTATCATGCAGCCATTAAAATGAAAATGTAGATCTACACAAATAGTTAAGTGAAAAGAAGGATGCATTTATCCTCTGGTCCCAATTTTACAAAAATGTGGATGTGCAAGTATAAACACATGTGCATGGAGAAATTATTGAATGATATCCATCGACATTCTAACAATGGTTATCTTGGAGTGGTGAGATTTCTGGTAAATCTTTTTTTATACTTCTCTGTATTATTTGAAATTTTACAATGAGCATGTTTATTTTATAATTTTAGGGAAAACAAAACTATTTTCAGTTTGGAAGAAAAAACTTCCATTCAATTTGGTATATTTCATGTGCAAAGTGCTGGAGTAATGGCTAATACCAAGTGCCTTGGAAACACAGAGCTGAGAATGGTATTAACCCTGCCCAATATTTGCAGGGTCAGCGTGCCTGGATCAGATGACCCCTAGGACAGGTCTTCCTATTTCATGAATCTATGATTTGAAGACGCCAAACAGTATCTCCAGATCAAAACTATTTATAAGAATCATTTCCTTTGTAATGAGTTGCAACTTCCACTAACCGCTTGTCTGCTTAGATGACCTCATCTCTGAGATTTATGTGAAATGACTCCTTTTCCTTGATGTTATCAAGGAGTTTCAGCAGTTGAGTTCCTTATATTTCTTTGTGTTTAAATGGTATTTGAAGACACTGTCATTTGTCAAGGTTTAATTGTTCCCATTATTTTTACCCTGGCAAGTTTCCAGATACTGCTGGGCAGATTTGACAATGAGACCAGCAAAGAGGTTGCGAGATGGAACAGGCCTAGAAGTTCCAGCTTCTAGCCCAGATCTTGCACTTTTTAGCTGTGTGACTTGAGTTAGTCACTGCTCGCAGGGCCTTAATTTTTTCATTTATGTAAAAGGGGGAGGGGAGAGGGGTTAGATAAGATGATTTTAAAGATCCTGTCCAGCTCTGACTCTCTATGTTGAGTTTTAACTCTGAGATTGTAATAGAGTATCTCACAGTCCTGGTCCCAATATTCTTAAAGTTATCTCAGTATCTAAGTCTTTCAATAGCTATCGAATTTTATTGTTGAATAGGGCCTCAGAGTCCACTGCTTGAATCCCTCCCACACCACCCCTACTAGGTTGTCACCCTGTATCTACTAACACCTACAGGGACGAGAAGCTCGCTTCCCCCTAAGAAGCCCATTTCTCTTTAGTCAGAAAGAGCATTTAAAAGGTGTTTCTCGGCAGAACTGAAATCTGTAACCCTGTAACTCTGGAACCCTGTCCACGCTCTGGGTCACTTTGCAAAGGGCATGCAAAACGCATTTTCCTTTCGCTCTCTTCATCGCCCCTTTGGCAGCCTCGGTGAAGGTGTTCCCAATTCCTGACGCTGATCTTGAGGGAGGAGGTCTCACCCTTCCTATTTTAGACCTCAGAACCTGAACAAGGGTAAGCAGTTCTTTACTCAAAGTTCCAGTGATGAATGCAAACCACATAGAGTTGGGAATGTGGAAAGTCAGGCGTTGAGTCCCTTTTCTCAGACTTTGCCCTTTTGTCCCGAACAAAAAAAGTCTAGAGCCTCACTGCCCTCACCAACCATGTGGGTGTCCTTTCCTTTCCTAACTTTAGCCCTTCTCATGTTCCCTGTTTCTTTTTTACCCCCTGGAGTTCCGGCATTCCCCCACCCTGTTTTCCGAGTTACCAACACTCTTATCAGAAATCTCCAGGCCCCAGTCCCCTCTTGTGTCTGTAAATTGTACAGCCTCCAGCATCTCTCCCTCCTCTCTCTGCTTTTTGCAACTAGGTATAGAGGAGAGGTGGTTCTGAGACCCAACAATGGAAATAAAAGACATCCAGGACAGAGGGGACTGCCAGTTCAGAACGCAGTTTGATTTCCCCCAAATACGTTAGAAAAAAAAATCAGACACATCTTGCACCTCAGGGATTACAAACTTGCAACCAGTAGATAAATACTTTATGGAGATCTAATGCACACTACGGTGATTATTGTCAACAATACTGTATTATAAACTTTGAAGTTGCTAAGAGACTAGATCTTCATTGTTCTCACCACAAAAAAGAAATAATTATGTGACGTGATAGAGTTATTAGCTAAAGCTATGGTGGTAATCATATTGCAATACATGAATGTATCAAATCAACACTTTGTACACCTTAAACTTACACAATGTTATAGGTCAACTGCATCTCAGTTTTAAAAAAACAAAGAAAAAAAAAGCATTAGTTAACTTCAATGGGTCTACAGAAGTATTTCATATTCCTTTTGTCAACATAATTTTAACCTTTCATTTTGTAGAGGAACAGAAGTCCCTCTGCCTTCCCAATCTTGGATTTTCATTACAGGGTGCTCTTCCATTAACTTGAGAAAATTATGCTCACATGATCACGCCTAATTCTTGGGTTTCTCCATTGGATGGGAAAGTGGGAAATGGGAGGGGCTTTGGAGAGAGGAATTTCTAATGTCTCCATCATCAGTCAAGATTCAACTAGAGAAGACCAAATAGGAGATACATATTAACATGTTATGAGATTCATTGCAAGGAATTGGCTTATGCAGTTGTGGGAGCTGGCTAGGTAAGTCTGAAATCCATAGAGCAGACCATCAGGAAAGGTTGGCTGGAACTCCAGTGGATTTCTTCTCCAGGAAAGCCTCAGTTCTGCTCTTAAGATCTTTCAACTGATTGAACCAACTGATTATCTAAGACAATCTCCCTTACTTAAGGTCAACTGACTAAGGACTTGAATCACATCTACAAAATAACCTTCACAGCAACATCTAGATTAATGTTTGACTGAATAACTGGGGACTGTAGTCTAGCCAAGTTGACACATAAAAGAGACCATTACATCCCTCAAATACCTATCTTGGAACTTTTGAAGTTACTTATTCCATATATACTTATTTCTTTTTTTATTTCTTACAAGGAGAAATTTATGTATCAAGTTTCTGTAGAAATGTTCACATTCTTTGCCCAAGACAGTTACCCTCCTCTTTGCCTGTTAATAGAGAGGCATGAGGAGCCCAAAGTGGCTGTGTGGCAGTCTTTTGTTTTTTATATAAAGATTGGCCCTGCACTACCATCTGTTGCCAATCTTCCTCTTTTTCTTTTTTCTCCGCAAAGCCCCGGTACATATTTGTGTATCATAGCTGTAGAGTTGTAGCTCTTCTATGTGGGAGGCTGCCTCAGCATGGCTGGCCGAGCGGTGAGTAGGTCAGCACCCAGGATCCAAACTGGTGAATCTCGGGCCGCTGAAGCAGAACGTGCGAACTCAACCGCTATGCCACTGGGCCAGCCTTACTCCTTAACTTCCAGTTCAATGGAATTATTGTTGTGTTTCCTGGTGGAAGCATTCCTCCCTTTGAATCTAAGACCTCTAGACCAGCAGAGCCTAAGGTTATAAGGAAAGAAAGCAGAAATCTTGCTAGTGGATCATTCAGAGTAATAGTGAGTCGAGCAACTCCCATATCCACCCCCTGATTCTTGAACCCATGAGTCCTGGCTGTGGGAGAAACAGTACATATATTGAACACCGATTTAGAGAATATGCAGCATCCAAGAGGACACTGCCCAGCCCCACGAGATATTGCCACCTAGCTGATGCTATAACTAAGTCTTCAAGAGGCCATTCCACCATTCTATCAAGCCAACTGCTTCAGGATGATGGAGAACATGGTAAGACTAGTGAATTCCATGAGCATTGGCCCCTTGCTACACTTCATTGGCTATAAAGTGAGTTCCTTGATCAGAAGCAGTGCTGTGTGGAATACCATGATGGTGAATAAGGTATTCTGTAAGTCCATAGATGGTAGTTTTGGCAGAATCATTGTGTGCAGGGAAGGCAAATCAGACTATCCAGACTAAGTGGCTAGTCCAGTAAGAACAAAGTGCTGGCCCTTCTATGATGGAAACGGTCCAATGTAATCAATGTGCTACCAGGTAGCTAGCTGATAACCCCAGAGTCACACAGGAATCTCAGTGTTGGTCTCTGTTGCTGGCAGATTAGGCACTCAGCAGTGGCCAGACCAGGTCAGCATTGGTGAGTAGAAGTCCATGTTACTGCGCCCACACATAACCTCCATCCCTGCCACCATTTCCACTTTGTTCATGAGCCCACTGGACAATGACAGGACTGCCTGGGGAAAGAAGTTGACCAGTATCCACAGAATGGGTCATCCCACCCACTTGATTATTAAATTCCCCCTCTACTGAGGTTACCCTTTGGTGAGCATTCACATGGAACACAAATATCTTCACATCTTTTGCCCATCCAGAGTGGTCTATAAACTTATCTCTTCCCCAGACCTCCTTGTCACCAACTTTCCAATAATGTTCCTGTCAAGTCCCTGACCATCCAACCAAAGCATTGACCACAGCCCATGAATCAGCATAGACCTTTTTTCTCTGTATAAACATAAGAGTTCTAGGTTGAGTGAACAGAAGTATATCTTGGATCACCAAAATAGAGTCATGATGGCCCTTCAATCAATTTCCAGACTTGAGCCTGTTTACAGACCAAGAACCCCTTGAATAAAATGGAGTCCAGGTCTCCTTGAGAAAGGACCCTGCTACACTGCCAAAATTTTATACTGTGAATCTTTCTCAGTCTTTCCCAAAGGGTCCGTGACCTACTATCCAATACCATAGGTTTCTGCCAGTCAGACTATTGTGATTAATGCTTTGGCTCAGCTGTCTATTATGGTAACCACACCCGTCTTGTCTTTGGTGATTAAGTGCTTTCCCTTGGTCCCTGCCACTCTGGGATCCCATTATTCCCATTGCATTAGGGATCCTACTTTGGTGATTGCAGTTTTACCGTAATTTTTGACCTATAGAGAAAGTGACCACAGAGCTCTTCAAGGTGCTGAGGCTCCCCTCACAAATTTATTTCTCACAGTCATGTTGAAAGGTGTGTTTTCTTGAACCTCCCAAGGTTTGTGAGCAGGTTACATGATAAATCCACTCTAACATTCCAGTCTTCTTAAACTTTTAGATACCTTCCTCTACAATATACCAAAGCAGTTCTGGCATTTAACTTCATTTTGGGCAGGCCACCTTTGGGGCCATTTTTTTTGACAACCAACCAAACTATCAGAGACCTTTCTAACCCCTCAGTCTAAAACTTTGAACTCAGAATCTCTCCTGAGCAGGCCCATATCAATAAATCTTGTCTGATCCAACTATAGGATCTTGTCTGATCCTATACTTTTAAGATCCATTCTACACATTTTCCCGATATCTCTATATGTATGAATTGGAAAAATCATGCAGTTTTTTTGGAGTGTAGTGTATCTCCTCATGGGTCACACTTTGTACTTCACTTGGAGCCCACTGGGACTTGAGTTTAGTTGTAGGCTGAGAGCCTAAGAGTGGTGGCAGGGGTAGCAAATTAATACAGGCCCAAACTAGGGCAGAGGCTGTGAGGATGGGTTGAGTGAACCTGGGGAGGATGGTTAATTTTATGTGTCAACTTGACTGTGCCATGGGGTGCACATTATTCTGGGTGTTTCTGTGAGGATATTTTTGGATGAGATTAACATTTAAATCTGTAGACTAAGTAAAGCCGATTGCCCTTTCTAATGTGGGTGGGCCTCATCCAATCAGTTGAAGGCCTCAATAGAACAAAAAGGCTGACCCTCCCTCAAATAATAGAGAATTCTACCCTCCTGATTGCCTTCAAACTGGGACATTGACCTTTTTTGTGCCTTTAGGCCCAAACTGAAACACTGGCTCTTCCTGGGCGTCAAGGCTGCAAGCCTTCAAACAGGAACTACACCATCGGTTCTCCTGGATCTGATTAAAACTATACCATTGACTCCCCTGGGTCTCTAACTTGCAGATCCTGGGACTTGCCAGCTTCAATAATACTGTGAGCTAAATCCTTATAATAAATCATATATATAGTTTATTGGCTCTGCTTCTCTGGAGAACCTGACTAATACAGAGGGAAGAATGAGAAGGACACTAAGGAGAAAGAATGGATAAGTCTTAGAAACTGATAAAATACAGATTTGGAGGACAGGGAAAAGAGATAATAATGAGTCCAAGGTTTTACCTTGGAGACCTGACCAGAGGATACTGTGCTCAACTGAGATAAGGAAGTCAGGAAATGAGTAGGTTTTGAGGAGAAGAGAAGTGCATCTGATTTAGCCAGCCTGAGTTTGTGAGGCATGGGATACATGTCAGGGCATGTATAGGTTCCTGGAGGGAACTTGGGACTAGTTCTTAGAAAACAGGTCTAGTCATGAGAAAACAATGGGAGTCATCTCTACAGAGAGAGTTGAAATTTTAGAGTAGATGAGACCATGTAGATGATTTCAAAGATCCCGCCCAGCTTTGACTCTCTATGATGAGTTTGAATTCTGGGATTATAATAGTCCAGTTCCAAATATTCTTAAAGTTATCTTCGCATCTATGTCTTTCAATAATCACAGATTTGCATTGTTGAATAGTGACTAAGAGATCACTGCTGGAATCTCTGCCCCCCGCCCCTTTCCACCCTACACTAGATGGTCTCTCTGTATCTACTAACACCTACAGGAGCGGGAAACTCATTGCCTCCCAAGGCAGCCTATTTCTCTTTAATTAGAGAAAAAGGCTGATTCTTGAGAGAAGCCAGGATGAAAAGGGGTTGAGGGGGAAGATTTGCCAGTAAAATGGAGGAAGCAGTAGGTGGACCAAAGAGGAACAAAGGGAGGTTGGTATCCGGAGGGTTAATCAAGAAGGTCTAGGAGAACTAGAACTTAAGCTCCTGGACTTAGAGATGAGGAGGCCCCTGATTATTGAGGAAAGGATGATTCTAAAGGAGTGGTAGAGACCAAACTCAGATTCCCAGGGGCTGAGATAGTTTTGGTGGGAGGAGGGGAGAGCGTTGACTGCTTGTTCAAGTGAGGGTGACTTTAGTGGACTTTGTATGGTTCCCTCCATGAGCAAGGTGCATTCGAGCCTTTCTTGGTACTTGCAGGTGGAGGACCCACCTCTATTATGAATACTCAAGACTACATGAAGGCAATTTAGAAGGTAGGTGTAGAAGAATCCAGCTTTGGATGATTGCTGTATAAAATGCAATGGGTTTTGCAGATACAATTTTGTGATGGCTCATATCCATACACAACTAGGTTGGAGTCATCTATTGCTGCGTTACAAATCACACCCACAACTGAGTGGCAGAAAATAACAATGACTTATTATCCCGTTATTTTTTTTGGGTCAAGAATTCAGACAGGGCACCGTGGGGACAGCTTATCTTTGCCCCATGATGACTAGGGCCTCAGCTAAAGACTCAAATGCTGAGGAACTAGAATCATCTGAAGGCTTAACTGGGACTGGAGGATCCACTTCTAGACACAGTTCATTCATGCGCCTGGCAAGTTCACAGTGGAAGTTGGTCCCCCCCAACACGGTCTCATGTTGCTTAAATGTCCTCACAATGTGGCACTTGTGAGCAATTCAAGGGCCCAAGGTGGAAGCTGCAATTTTTGTTAATGATGTCATCTAGGAAGCCACACACCATCAGGTCTGCAATATCCTATGATGCCGTGGATCAGCCCTCTTCATTGTGCGAGGGGACCATACCGGGTGTGAATACCAAGAGATGAGGATCATCGGGGCCACCTTGGAGGCTGGCTGCCACACGTGGCATGACAGAGGTCAGTTAAAGCCAGATTGGAGCAGCACTGACAGTGTGATGAAGGGCCGGCGGCTGGCAGAGACCCACACCTAACTGAGAGGGTCCAATGTGCTGGCTATTCCAGCCAAGGAGTCTATAGATGGTGTTCTTGGTCTATCAGATTTTTCATCAACCCGACTAACCTTCCGTAGATGGAGAGATTACAGTTTCCTGAAAGGGAAGCATCAGCTGAGACCTTCAATGCAAAGCCACACTAAGCCCCTTTGCTGGGCTGGACAAACTCTGTTCTTATTCCGTGTTTATGGGATGCACAGTTTCCGGATGTACATTGTCTGTGTCTGCTAATGAATTTAGAGCTGAGAGGGAAGAGGTAGTGAAACTACAGCAGGGCTTCAAAAATGCTTCTCCACTGAGCAAAGCTAAAGAGGAATCTGCATGACAGTGGATTTGGATGAAAACAGTCTTCTCACCCTTCGTAAGCTGAAAGCCATAAATACGTATGTGTGGGGATAGGCAATGCTCTGCAGGAGCCCACAGGAGTTTCCACTTGGGCACACTGTGGTCTAATGCCAGAGTACCTCCGCAGCTGCTCTACTCACCCACAGGACAACTGAAAGCCTCACCTTTTTCCTGCTCATCACCTCCTCCACCCCTGGTGGGAGCTTTCCTGGCATTTTGCCATCCCAGATGGAATAATGCAGCTGGCGACAGCTGAGATAGCTTGTGCCTGAACACAAGGGCAGGGAAACCAGTGGACAAGATGTGAAAGGGCTTGGTAAGCACATAAGAGATACTGAGGTGCCACAAGCACAGTGCAGAGCTGCCCCACTAGAGAAGTGTTGCCTAGAATGTGCTTTCTCTTCTTCCTGGGATGTGGAGAGGGCAGGAGTGCCTCAGACAGGTGTGCCCTGTTCTCAGTGGAGCTCGCTGCAGCTGAGACCTGCTGCTTCTGAACAGCTGCTTCTGAAAATGGTGAAAAGGACGAGATCTCCCCCCCAGAAAACGAGGGCTTCTGTTTTTATCATACAGCCTCTGCTGTTATTGTGCTGTGTGACCAGGGTAAGTCTCAGCCTTTCCACCTGTAGTTTCTTCATCTGTGGACGTAATAACCTGCTTCTCTGGGGCTTGTTGTTAAGTGCAGAAGGAATGAGTAAATATTCACTGAACGCCAAAACACCATTAGGTGAAAGACTTACTGGGGCAACTTTGGGCAAAAGTGTTATTTTCCTCTCCAGTAATTCCTCTGGCTTCCTCCAGTGCTGTGTGGCATTGAGACAGGGCCACCGGCTCGGGAGCTGGAAGCCAGGACACCTGCTTCCTCTGCCTTGCTGTGTGCCTGGAACATCACTCCCCAGGGGGACTGCTACTTTAAAATGAGGGACTTGGGGCCGGCCCCGTGGCTTAGTGGTTAAGCGTGTGCGCTCCGCTGCTGGCGGCCTGGGTTCAGATCCCGGGTGCACACCGACGCACCGCATCTCTGGCCATGCTGAGGCCGCGTCCCACATACAGCAACTAGAAGGATGTGCAACTATGACATACAACTATCTACTGGGGCTTTGGGGAAAAAAAGAAGGAGGATTGGCATTAGATGTTAGCTCAGAGCCGGTCTTCCTCAGCAAAGAGAGGAGGATTAGCATGGATGTTAGCTCAGGGCTGATCTTCCTCACAAAAAAAAAAAAAAAAGTGAGGGACCATTTTTTGGTGGTGGCTTCTGGAGAGTGCTATCTACTCTGTGGTCTTTCATGGCCTTGAGTCTAAAGGCTAGAGTGGCCACATGATGCTGCATTGTGGCATGTGGACCAGGTGGGCACCCGGGTTCTCACCCAGCTTTTCAGGAGAGCTCAGATATTAACCCATCCTGTTTCTTCATCTTGACTATGTAATCAATTACCTGGGAGAGCTTGTAAAAAAATACGACTCCCCTGCCTCACCCAGACCAACTGAATAAGAATCTGAGCGTACGACCCCCTCTTAGGTATTTTTTTAAAACCTCCCCCAGGTGATTAGAATGTGCATTCCAAGGCTGAAATCACTTAACCCTTCCCGATTTATAACTCTCAGCAGAGAGAGGTTCAGGTCTAGGCACTGACCCAAACTCTCTCTTAGTTGGTAGCAGAGCCAGGACTGTATCTCAAAGCTTGTGAACCCCAATCCTTGAAAAGTTCTAGAAGTTACTTATGGAGATCTCTATATCTTCTCTATCAATGGAAACTCTTGGATTTCCTCAATAAAAATCATCCCCCATCCTAAAGGTAGCAATGGAGGGACATCTCCACCTGGGGAGGGCAGTTGGACCCCACACTGATTCACTTTCTGTGAGTCATCCTCCTGTGGCGATCTCACTGATCACAGGTGCTACTATCAAGCTGGACAGGGGACCCCTAATTCCCACCAAATACAGCTTGGGTGAAAGTTGAGAGACAACTCATGGGAAGTAGCCAGAAAAAGTCACATCCACCAAGAAAATCTGTTCCCACTTCAGCTCGCTTGACTTCTGAGAGGAATGCTTGTTGGTTCTCTCCCTGCCTTGGCCCATGTGGCCAAGCCAAGGTTCTTTCCCAGCAGACCAAGAAGTCCCAATAGGCTTCAAGGCAGTCTGTGGAGTTCAGAGCAAGGGAGAAAGGCCAGGAGGCAGTCTGAGGCCCATCTTCAAAGTTCGAGCTCCCCCTCCTTCTAATTGACACTTGGAAGGCCTACACTCCCTCCAGCCCCATGTCTCCCACAGCCGGAAGACCTCACCTGGTCCTCTCTTCCCTTTCAGGAAATGCACTGACAGTAAGTAGCAGGGGGTTGTTTTGATATCCTGCTTCTTCTTTTCCAGCTAAGAGACCCAAGATCCTGTCACAACAGAAAGAATTGCTGGACCAGTAGTCGGTAGGTCTGGATTCAGTTTTTGAGTGTTTGATTTCCTTGCTGCAAGACCTCAGGTCCATCTCTTAATTCCTCTGAGCTTTTGGCATCTCAACTTTGAACTGGGGATCTAGAACCCTGCCCTGTCTACCTCTCAAGGTTGTCACTAAGATCACTTTCATTAATGTGACTAAGATCACCCAAGCCTTGTAAACTGTGAAGACTGCATGAGTGAGAGCCTTTATTATGAGGGAATTAAGGCTTGGGTAGAAGTATAAATACTCAAAGGATGGATTTTTCAGAGGATTAGAATATTCTGCCCAAACCACTTTGGAGTTGGAAAATAGCTTCAAGGGATCTTTGCCTAGGTCTCCAGTGGTGCATCCCTGGTATTTATGGGCTCCCTGAGGGCATACAATGGGGCTTACCGAGGGAGGCTTCAGCATAGACCTTGTCCTCTCCTGAGTGGCAGAAGCTGTCCCAGAGCCAACGCCTCCATAAGGAAGGCTACGTGCACCTGTGTTGTTGCCAAGCAAATGTGATGATCTTCGCTACTATCATTCATTGTGCCTGGTACATGGAAGATGTCCCTAAATATTTGTTGAGTGAATTGATTCAAATATAAGGTAATGCCCATGTGAATCCCACACTTTCTTGAGATCTGCAACTTTTCAGGGCAGAAGTAATAGATATTACTGAGGATTAAATTAATTGGGGGGGAGAAATAACCAAACAAACCTCTCCAATTATAGGATAATACATATATATTCATTGTAGCTAAGGAGTATGTATGTATTATACATTCTCAACAAGAAGAAATAAGAAAACAATTCAGTTTCATAAAATTTTGCTAGTGACTATGATTAATATGTGCCCCAAACCATGCTGGGCATTGCTGTAGGCAGGGTATAGAAAGAAGTCACCCACGGTGTTACAATTGAGGTGCAAGACTGGATGGTGATTGGGGGAGACCAGGAAGGATTTGAGGAAGAGGTGGCATTTGAGGCAGGCAGAGAAGGGGAACTGGGAGAATAATCCAAGCAGGGACTCTTGTGACAAATGGAAACTCTAGGGCACGTTGTGATTAAGTCACAACAGCTGTTGCTTACCGAGGCTCGCCATGTGCAGGCACTGTGCTAAATGCTTTCCGTACACTATCTCATTTGCTCATAACTCCGTGAGAGAGGTATTTTTGTTCCCATTCTACATATGAACAAACTGGAGTTCAGAGGGTCACAAAGCTGCTAACCGGCAGGAACAGGATTCAGACATTGGTCTGACTCTCCGCCAGTCCTTGCTCCTATGTAGTCCAGCATGAATGGAATTGGGTGCTCATACAGTGACACAATGGGAGCAAAGACGGGACGAAGACAAGGCGTGGGACATTTTGTTTATAGATTCTGAGGCGTCTTTATTTAACATAGAGGCCAGAGTAGACACAGAAGGTTTTAAGGAGGGGGAAGAACATGATTAGAATTGTGCATTGAGGTCACTTGGTGGCCATAGAGAGGGTGGACTAGAGATCCATTAGGAGGCTGTGGCCACAATCCAGGTTTGGGATGAGAGAATCCCTGCTTGCCATCAGGCTTTGCTACTTGCAAGTGTGGTGGGACCAGCCGCCTCAGCATCAGAAATGCAGACTCTTGAGCCCCACCCCCAGACCTACTGAATCAGAATCTACACTCTAACATGATACCCAGCTAATTCTAATGCACATTGAAACTTGACCAGCATTGCCATAAAGGACAGGAGCTCTGCCTGGCGGTGGGGGGGGGGGGGGGGACACGACACTCCTTCTAAAGGGGCACATCTTTTTTGCATGGCAGATCCCTTTGAGAATCAAAGGAAAGCCAAGGACCCTCGCCCCAGGAAACAATGGTGCAGATGCACGTCACAACATTAGCCTACAACTACAGGGGCTTCACAGAGGCCTGAAGAGCATGAGGGCCACTGTTGGGTCTGTAAGGAATCCCCGAATCTTAATTCATTAATAATTTACTTGGGGAGGATTGGTGAGGAGTTTACAATTTAAAAAATTCAAATCTGAAGACATGGGCTGTCATTTTAGAGACCTCTTCAGAGCCCGGACAAGGCTTAGGTCACTGCAGACAGGGCCAAGACTCTGTTCCCATCTCCCCCTCCCCCTGGCATTGTTTTCCAAATCCCCTGGTGATCTGAGGAGATACCCCGGAGCAACGAACCAAGGCCCACCCTGACTTCCTTGAGCTGGACAGGGCCTGCCTGCCTGCTTTTCTTTAGTCCCAGAATAGCCAAAATTAGCCTCACTTTTGTTTCTTTTCTCAGGAGGCTCTGCATTGTATCTCAGGAAACGAATATTGTGCTCTGGGGACCCTATCTTATCGTGGACTGTGGGGGAGGTGATGAGTGAAAGGAAAATGGTCTTTGACAAATTGGTTCAATTCGGACAATCACATGACTTTCCAGCAATTGCCCACCACTGCTTCAGTAAGGCTATTGTTTCAGCTTCCAAATATTTAGCCAAGTGGGAGGCCAGGGAAGGTTGGGGAGCGGTCAGAGGTTTGAGAATTTGATAATGTGTGGAAAGGACTTTTTTTGGTGAACCTCTGGCATTTCATTGAGAATGCTGATACCCAGAGGCTCTGGTCACACCACCTGAGTTCTTTATCACTAACTGAGTTCTTCAGGGGTGAGGAGACACCTTAGGGTCACTGCTGGAATGCAGAGAGGTGGGAGAGACTCCTTCTGAGGTGGGGGCCCTGGAGGCGGTAGCATTTGAGCGTAGTTTGATTCACCAATTACCAACTTCACGGCTGGATGGGCCGCCTTGCTGAGTCCTCTGGGGAGAGATGGAACTGTTCTTTTACTTCTCACAGTGAACACTGCTCAGAAAAACAAAACCACGTGCAGTGATCCATGGGGCAAATGTGACCTGATCTGTCCGAGCTAAAGGTTTCACACAAAGAATTCAAGGCGTGACCAGGCATTTGCCCTTACGCAACTCTTCAACAATTCCTGCGTCTCTGGGGAGTGCTCCTGCTGAACCCCTCAGGCTTGCTCAGCCTGACCTCACAGGACATTCAGGAGATGAGGCTGGTGGCGGCCGCTGCACGTGAGAATGTGTGTTATCGAAAGGGAACACTTTTCCCCTGTGCTCATGTGGTCATCCGTCTGATACGCCTGTGGGTGGAGGTGGGCAGAGGGGAAGGGAGTGTCCAGTCACCGGCGACAGAAAAGAGCCATGAGGTCATCGGAGCCCAAGGCTTTCCTCACTGACTGTGGGCAGCAATTGTCTTCCCAGCTTGCATTCCCAGGGGTTCACCTCCGCTCCCACAGAGGGTTCTGATATTGGGATTCCTGCTGAGGACACACACTTTCTTTTAGCTGAAAATACACCCTGAGAGCCAGATAGGGGATATATTATTGAGCAAGAGATTTGAGATTTAATTTTGAGAACTACAGTTTGTTTCCAGCTTCTGATGACAACTCCCTCACGTCTGATCCTACCTAAGATGCCACCCTTGGCCGGCCCGGTGGCGTAATGGTTAAGTTTGCGTGCTCTACTTCGGCAGCCTGGGGTTCACAGGTTCGGAGCCTGGGCGTGGACCTACGCAGCGCTCATTAAGCCATGCTGTGGCGGTGTCCCGCATACAAAATAGAGGAAGATGGGCACAGAAGTCAGCTCAGGGCCAATCTTCCTCGACAACAACAAAAAATAAATTACATGCCACCCTTGCCTCTCATAACTCCTTGCTTAGGAACAACTGTGTGGGCAGCCCTCATCCACTTTGCCCACACCCTCCCCATGGGTCCCTTCCCGTGGCATCTCACTGGGATTTTGGATTCCTCCCCACTCCTCTACCCCTAGACCTCCTGAATCAGCAAGACTCGAGAATCTGTGTGATAAGCACCCCACTCCAGGGATTCGGCTGCACACTGAGTTGGGGAATCATTGAGCCAGCTGATCTCTAAGCACAGATTTTGCTCCAATATTCTAGGATCAAAATGTTCTAAGGGATGGCAGCCTCCGGGGAAGAAGCACACAGCCTCCCACGTGTACAGGTGAGTTTTAATAACCTTCAGGTCTCAGTCTACTTACTTCAGTGATTCTCTACCCTGGCAGCATATTAGAGTCATGCGTGGTATTTTTAAAAATTACACATAATATGGTTTCCACGCAGAGATGAGATGTGTGGGTTTTTCCACCTCTTCTCTAAGAAGCAAAAAACCACCTTGGAATCGCCAGCAGTGGTTCCAGCTCGAGGGTACGTGTTGGCACCAGGTAATCTCTTGGGAAATCTCCCTAATGAGGGTCAATCAGTTGGTGCCACAGAGGACAGAGAGCCTTCTGAACAAAGTGGGGTGTGGGGACCCCAGGACTTACCCTGGTAACTTGCTTTAAAATAGTAGCCTCACTGTCTGGGGAAAGACCCTCAGGCCATTTAAGCTATAAGATGGTCAAAGGGAAGCTGCAGACCCTAGGGTGGATCTCTGGGGTGAGTAAGCGGGAGAGTGGAGATTCTGGTCCCATCAGCCTGTGGGGCTGGAACTGAGTGTGACTCAGCACCCAGAGCCAGCTGGTGTCCTGGGAGGAGGCTGAGTAGACGAACTGCTATATTAGGAGACCACGTCGGGGTACCCTTGGCCAAGGTTAGCAAAGGGGGAGGTAGTGGTCCCTTCTCCAAGGGCCACAGCTGGGCATGAAAGGCTTCTAGGAGCATCTGGTGGGCACCAGCTGAGGACGGGGTAGGACCAGCATCCAACAGTGACACCATGGGGCTGTGAGAAGTCACAGCAGAAGTAATGATAAGTGTTAATATTTCTTTGGTGTTATTTGCCTAAGATTGATCTAAGTGCCTTACACTTATTGATTCATTTAATAACAATTAATAGCAGTTCTGTGAGAGAGTCATTATCACCCCCACTGTACAGATAGGGAAACTGAGGCACGGAGGTTATACAATTAGAGAGTCGCTGCCACGCTGTGAACCACGCAGTCTGGCTCCAGAGCCCACATCCCTAACCATTAGGCACTGCTGCCTCCATAA
Organism: Ceratotherium simum simum; assembly: GCF_057802395.1. NCBI lineage: Eukaryota > Metazoa > Chordata > Mammalia > Perissodactyla > Rhinocerotidae > Ceratotherium > Ceratotherium simum. Next base: position 29,814,125 of record NC_141914.1, on the reverse strand, counting down.
CAATAGCCATAATTTATTGGGCACTTACTGTGCACTCTTATGTTCTCTGTGCTCGTTTAGTCTTCACCACAGTCTGATGAGATGGGAACTGGTTTTACTCCCATTTCACAGATGAGGAAAGCGAGGCACAGGGAAGATAAGTTGTGGACTGCTCATCGTCCATTCTCTCCCCTCTGGGAATGAAAACTGGACTCATCCCACCTAAACTGCAGCTCCTTCACTTTTTTGGAACTTCTAAGCCTTTAGGGTTCTCAAAAAACTGAAGCTAGTGGAAAGCTTCACTAGGGGATGCCAGGCTTCCTGCAACAGGACATGTGCACTCTTTAGTGAGGAACTGGAAAAACAAAGATGGTAAGACAATATTTCTACCTCCAAATTTGTGAAAGCAGATCATAACAAGCCCCACCCCAGATTTGTGGAATCAGAATACATGAAGGGTGAGGCCGGGAAATCGGAAATAAAACAAAACCAAAAACAAACCACAGGTGATTCTGGTGCACAGCCAGGGTCGAGAATTACTGCCTTTATTTCATAGTCATATTTCACAGCCCCAAATGAGGAGGCAGCAGTGTTTCTAGGAACTGGTTCTAGTTTTCGGCTCCTCTCGCTTAGAAAGAAGCTGCCTGGGGGAGCTGACCAGGGCGAAGGAGCTGTGAAGGACCTGGGCAGAGAAGCAAAGCTCCATGTGCTCGTTGTTCCTGCCCTCCCCTTGCCTTCTCTACTTGGCAAATCATTATCTGTTCTTCAAAGGCAGGCACAAACGTCTTACTCTTAGTAAACACCTCCGCTGTTCAGCGTCCCCTCCTCCTGCCTCGCCCTCCTCAAAGGACTGCCACCGTGGGAGCCCGCAGCACAAACCTCACTCAGAGCACCGCTCACCACATCCCTTCCCTGTGCTCTCCCACCACCTTTCAGGACTGGGTGTTATTTACACCTTTCTCTTCCACTTCCCCCACCCCTGCCCCCGCCAGGCCCAGCCCAGCAGGGTGCCTGGGAAATAGTAACCTCTCAGAAAGTGCTAGCTGTTGAACATAAGGGAAAAGAAGAAGGGAGGAGTAAAGAGAGAGGGACAGAGAAGACAAAAAGGGCAAAGGGGTAACATGGATGGAGGATGGCCAGCGAAATCTGCTTTAGTGTTGACCCCTTGAGAACATGTGACCTTTGCTCTGACCCCTGGGTACAGCCAGACCAGGCACTGACCTGGTCGCTCTGGAACTGTGGGCACAGAGTACTGAGAGAGAGAGGTGAGAACATTTATGGTTTCCCCAGGAACCATTTCTTATTTTTGTTGATGCTTATAGCAATCCTATGAGATGAGTAGGGTAGACGTGAATAATCTCATTTCACAGCAGAGAAAACTCAGGCTCAGAAAGCTAATAAACAGGTCCAGGGTCACATGGCTAGTAAGCAGCGGGTGGGTTAATCCAAATTCATTGCTAGGCAAAAATAGCTTGGATTTTTAAGGTTGGAAGAGCCCTGGCATATCATGTGATCCAACTCTCACAATGGTACATCTTCTCCACAACTTCCTGGCAGAGAGGGGATGGAGCTGTGTTGGCATAACTCTAGTAATGGGAGCTCCCCGCAATGCTTGCAGCTTGGATAGGGCCAAATGAAAGTTCTCCCTTACACTGAGTTCAACTCTCTCTGTAGCACATACCCACTAGCTCAATCCTCTCCTCCCCAAGACCAGCGAAAGGCATTGTTCCCTTTCCGTTCTGTCAGCTCTGCGCTACCGCCCTGAGCCTCCAGGGCCGACATCCTGGGCTGAGTCAAGGCCCGCTCCCCTCCCTTGCAGCAGAGGGCTGCCAGTGCCAGCTCAGCTGGGACACTGACTCACTCCCGACAGCGTAGGTGAGTCACCGCTGGCCTATGGGGATGTATTTCCCGGTTCAGGTATATCAAAAGGATAACATCCTCTGCCGCTCTCTGCTTCCTCAGGACAAAGTGGAGAATCTCCAAGTATCTCAATCCTGCCTCCGCAGAAGTTCAAGGGCTTTACTCACACAACTTCACAATAAAAATGCACTCAGGGCCTAAAAGACATCCAGGTGAGTTGGACCTAAAAAAAGTGCAAGCTACAAAACGAACTGCTTCATGCGTCGGAGGTAATGATAATACCTGATGTCTTGATGGCCTTTAGGGGTTGAAAAGACCCTTGGTTTGTTTTCAGTTTTTGCAGCCCATCAATAAGGCAGGTAGGAGAGGAGTCAATATTTTTTGTGAACAAACAAAGGGAATCAGTGTCACAGCCGGTGAGTGGCGGGATCAGGACCATCCCAGGCCTTCTGGGTCTGAGGTCAACAACTGACTCCCATGTATGGCAGGCCAGAGCAAGCCCTCTGGAGACCAGCCAGGTGCTGACAGCCCAGGCACTCACGTGCTTCAGCTCAGGCCCGAGTGCCGGCTGCTCCCGCTGGGATTGGTGGCAGCACTTCTGAGCCTGGCGCTTTATTGTGTCCTATCTTATCTCAATAGGAAAAGGCAATTCAGGGGAAGAATTTCCTTGTCACGGTGCTCCAGGCTTTCCATTGTCTAGCTTTCTTAGCCCCAGTTCATCCCTTGGGTCTGACCATTACTCATATCCATGGAGGCGCCTTATCAAGGCTGTCTAAGATAGAGGGCCTATTTTTTTCTCAGTACCAGAAAAACTGGAAGCTGTCTGCCCTTTGTGGCCTGACATCATCCCACAATTAGCCAGCTCAGAATCCAGCCACACTGAGAAGCTACTAGAACAGCAGTCCCTAGTAGTTCAGTTGTTTCCTTCACAAAGCCCTAGGATTTCAGGGTCCTCTCCCCGCAAGTGTGATGGAGAGCCATCTCACACTGGAGCTGACTGCGAGAGTCTTGACTCCTGTACTTTCTCCCCCAACTTTTTACTCCGAAAAACTTCAAACCTACAGAAAAGTTGAAAGAATAATACAATGGACATACTTATACCAGTCACCTAAATTCACCAGTGGTTCCCATTTCATCACATTTGCTTTATCTCTTTCTCTCCATTTACATATACACCTGAAACATATAGACTTTCTTTTTCTGTCGAACCATTTAAAATAAGCTGCCAAATCGTGATGCTTCTGTGAAAATAAATAAATGGAAACCTCATTTAAAAGGAAGTCGAGAGGCCAGAAGAGAGAACTTTCATGCACTTGCCACTCCATGTGCAGTATAGACCCCAACAGGAAAGAGGCACCTTGCATCTCCCACAGGAGGTGATGCTATTTACTACCCCGGCAGAAGGAAGGAAGGAATTCCTCCTTGCCCAGCAACAGCTCAGCCAATGAGAGACTTACATAACTCAGCCAATGAAAAGCCACCACACTTAGAACTCCTAGTCTCCTCCAACGGACTCTTCTTTTACAACAGCCCTCCCAACTTCATAAAAGAACATTTCTCTCCTTTCTTTCTTAGAACTTGCCTGCACTTTGTTTTGCCATAGACAGCCTGTTCTGAATTGCAATTCTTTTCCTGAATAAGCCCATTCTGCTGGTAAAATAACTGGCTGTTTGTTTTAGGTCAACACTTCTCTCCTAAATAGTTTAGCATGTATATCCTAAGAATAGGGCATTCTCCTACACAAGCATAACACTATTATCACTCTCAAGAAATGAAACAAAAATGTTAGCTAATATACTGTACATAGAGTCTTGAGTCTCTTAACGATGGGGATACGTTGTGAGAAATGCATCATTAGGTGATTTCATAGTTGTGCAAACATCACAGAGTGTATTTACACAAACCTAGATGGTATAGCCTCCTACACACCTAGGCTATATGCTACTAATCTTACGGAACCATCGCTGTATATGTGGTCTGTTGTTGACCAAAACGTTGTTATGTGGCTCATGACTATATTCAAATTTCCTCAGTTGTCCCAAGAATCCCATATAGCTTCTTATCCCTCCCTTTAGATTCCTTTACACTAGAACAATTTTCTAGTCTTTTTCTATTTTTGTCTTTCATGACATCGACATTTAAAAAAATCCAAAGTAGTTATTTTGTAGAATGTCCCACAATTTGGATTTGTCTAATTGTTTCCTCAAAATTATACTCCAATTAAAATATCTTGGCAAGAATATTTCATAGGTGATGTTGTATCCTGCTCAAGATATTACATTAGGAGACACATGATGTCAATTTATCCCATTTTGGTGATGTGAATTTGATTATTTGATTAAGGTGATACCCTCTAGATTTCACCATTGTAAAGAAACCCATCTCCATGTGTAATTAATAAGGTAATCTGGGGCTGGCCCGGTGGCTTAGCTGTTAAGTGCGCGCGCTCCGCTACTGGCGGCCCGGGTTCGGATCCCGGGCGTGCACCGACGCACTGCTTCTCCGGCCATGCTGAGGCCACGTCCCACATACAGCAACTAGAAGGGTGTGCAACTATGATATACAACTATCTACTGGGGCTTTGGGGAAGAAAAAAAAATTAATAAGGTAATCTGTGGGGTGATACTTTGAGATCGCATGAATATCCTAGTCCCAATAACCTTTCACCCAAAGCTTTTAGCAACCATTGAGGTCTTTGCCTATCAATTATAATTATGGTAGATCACTTTTTCAGTTTGTTTTTATCTGATTTTAAAAGATATACATGCTTATTATAGAAAAGTGTAAAATATTGAAAAGTATAAAGGAAATATAATTTCTACATACACACAGAGAGCAAGATAAAAATACATACACCAATACGTGGTACAGCCACTTATGAATTTCCCTTTTTCCAATGTTTATGTGGATTTCATTTGGGGAAGCATATATGTATTTATAACTTCCTTTAGTTTGTTTTGTCTAATTATATAATAGATATATTCTTTTTTTTTTTTTTTTTTTTTTAAAGATTTTATTTATTTATTTTTCCCCCAAAGCCCCAGTAGATAGTTGTATGTCGTAGCTGCACATCCATTCCAGTTGCTGTATGTGGGACGCGGCCTCAGCATGGCCGGAGAAGTGGTGCGTCGGTGCTCGCCCGGGATCCGAACCCGGGCCGCCAGCAGCGGAGCGCGAGCACTTAACCGCTAAGCCACGGGGCCGGCCCTAATAGATATATTCTTATTGAAAAAGTTTATACTGCACCAAATAGCATTAAAAAGCATAAAATTCATAAACATATCCATGACAAATTTACTTATATATTTTCTTTTTTATACGTCTCTTATTCATACTAAGAACTCTAAAAAAAATTCTGTCCTTTTAATTTTCCTGCCTTGCTTTTAATTAGCAACTTGGCTGTCCTGTTTCCTCAGGGGCTCTCTCCTGCCCGTTTTCCCTGGTTTGGGAGTAGTTTCTATCTGGTCTACCACTGCCTTTCTCTGGTCTTGGGGGACGTGATTGGCAATGAACTGGAACTACAGCAGCTGCCTGAGCCAAGGGGTTTCTCTCGGAACAAAAGGTGTTTATGCTGCAAACTTGAAAGAAAAGGGAATTTAGGGGGAGATTTTTTTTTTGACTGGGGTATGTATTTAACTGCTTCCATAGTCAAGAAACCACTACTACAAGAATCCATACAACCCCTTTACTGTAGAAAGTCTCATAATGACTTATAAGACTCTTCTGATCTTATTAGTAAACAATGTTTTTAAAATAATTGCTAATATTGGCATGCACTCTTGTGTTCTACTTTTACTACTTGACATTGTCTTTTGTAGATTTTTCCTACTGTGTAAGAACTGGGAATTCATGTTGGAGAATGAGCAAGCCACTTGGGCACTGAACTAGATGATTTCAAGGTAATTCAGATCTGGTCTTCAGTCTATGGTTCCATGATCTTTTAGGTTTAATGGCAAAATATCATTTCTTCATTAAAGTATAATGTTTAATCTTTCCCAGTAGTGGGGTTTTGGAGCCTTATCATTTTTTTTTTTTTGCTAAATAGTTTTATGAGAACATTTCACACAAATAGACCAGTTTTTAAAGTAATTTCCTTAGGGCAGTGTTTCTCAAGAGTTATCTTGGATCATCTGTAACAGAATCACTTGAGGAGCTTGGAAAGATTTCCAGGCCCCGCCCAGATCTAGGAAATCACCAGGGGCGGGGCCTAAGAGCCTATCTTTGAACAGGTATCACATATATCAGAGCTTTAGGATGTAAACATCCACAAAGCACAATCGCTAGTCAGAAGGAAAGGCCTATGGAATGGCTATTTCACATGTGACCAGGCTCTCCGTGGGAAAGAGGGTGGCGGCTGCAGTGTATGAGGGTCCTTGTTCCAGCTGTGGGTTTAGAAAATCCCTCACATTTAACTAGAGATGCTCCACGCGCTAGGACACGTGCAGGACGAGAGGTAAAACGCTGAATGGCAAGGTCAAGTCCAGAGCAGAGGAGTGGAACTTGCCGGGCTGCCCTGAAGGAAGATGTGAGTTGGAGAGGGCTGGACTCAGAAGCCGGCAGCTGGCTCAGGAATAGCGGCGTGGCGGAGGGCGCCCTGGCGCCATGGGTTCCACAGCGACCTGGAAAATGTGAAGATAGTTCTTAACACAGTTTTCCATACACAGGTGGCCCTGTCCTCGCTGCTGTGTCTCATTAGCCTGTACTTATGGAAGCTGGAGGTAATCTAGCTAAGAAAAAAAAAAAAATGTCATCTTAGAACCTTATAGCTGGAAAGCATGTTTGAAATCAAACCGAATGGAGAAAACTACTAGAACAAACAAAAGGGTTAAAACTGGTCGACCCCGCCCCCCCAAAAAAGAGTGGTTGCCTGAGAAGCAGGACGGTCGGGGGTGAAGGGGCGGAGCAGGGCACTGTTGTTTTTCTTCATCAGCCTTTTGCCACAATCTGATTCTCTCTTTAAAAACCGTGTACCTGCACTATCTTTATTTAAAAAAAAATTTTTTTTAGTGTATTTGAAAACAAAGAAAGTGATTTACAGCACACCATAAAGGATGTTGAGCGGTCTCAAAAATGCTAGAAATGGTAAAATCTTCTTGTAATTATCGCCCGAAAAAGGCGGTGCTGTGAAATGCAGACTCGGAGCCGCTGTCAGCAGCCCTCCCGAGGCTGAGCGCGGATGCCGGGAGACGGTAAACTGCGCGCGGCGGCGCCCACGGAGGCAGCGGTGCGGGACTCGCCCGACTCGCGTGAGGCGGTGGCTGCGCTGTGCGCACGCGCAGAGCCGCGCATTTCCTGTCTTCCCGGAAGTCCCCGGGCGGTGATTTGAATGGACCGTAAGATGCTAGGGGTTGGCAGCTTCTCCGAGAAAAAGGTGGGCAGTAGCAGCCAGAATTCAATTCTAATGGTGCCCACAGTGGCCCCCCCTCGTCTCTCGCAGCTTGAAGAGGCCACTTACTGCCCCGCCGGGACAGTCGTGGATGAGCCCAATGGAGGTTGAAGAGGGGGCAAGCGCCCCTGACCCCGGATAGGGACTGGGCCCCGCTGAAGACCAGGAAGACAGGAGCCGGGTCCTCTGCAGCCAATCCCGGCAGCTGGTGGAAAATTTCCGACGGAGTCGAGAGGGTATGCTGAGTTCTCCAAGCGACAGGTGAACGGAGGCACTTGGAGTTAACTCGCTGTTGAACGAAGTGTTGGGCCCCAGAGCAGCAGTCCTGGATGCCCCGTGCCTTGTTTGGCTTTCAGAGTTAGGTAAAGGAAAAGCAAATCAGATGTTCTCTAAATCATTGGATTTAGCACCATTCCTTGAACTTCTCTCTTCTCTGAGATTGTCCCTCTCACCTGATGATGACCTTTGGAGTAATACTGGACAGGCATGTGTAGATTTAGTGAAGAGTCAACATTGCACCAAATTTTGGGTTGATTCAAGGTTCATTCAAGGCAGAGCCTCCTATGCCAAAGCATCAACTTGAACGTCAGTAAAAAACAGTGTAAATTCGAAGAGAGTAGAGCAATGCCCACATACTTGGAAAATGTGGAGGAGGATGATCAAGAAGGGACAGAAAAAGAGGTGGAGAGAATCTGCGAAATTAGTCTTGAGACACTCCTAAGTCATCTCTGTCCTTCTTTTCCTTAATTGGTACAGATTCTTTTTCTCTCACTGTGGAAATATTCATATATCCTTCAATATAAGAGATGGTTTAGCAAGAATGAGGCTTGACAAAAATAAACTGCCAGTAATAGAGCCTCTCAATGAAGACAGTGAATGAAGTGACCAGAATCCCCAAGTTTGGAAACAGGTGTTGTAATAGTTTTTGATTTACAGTACTGGAAGGAATCTGCAAAATTTTAAAAGGTCCAATGCTGTGATTTCTTCATGTTACAGGAAAGACTGGTTTCTTTTTTTGTGTGTGTGAGGAAGATCAGCTCTGAGCTAACATCCATGCCAATCCTCCTCTTTTTGCTGAGGAAGACTGGCCCTGGGCTAACATCTGTGCCTATCTTCCTCTACTTTATATGGGACGCTGCCGCAGCATGGTCTGACAAGCGGTGCATCGGTGAGCGCCTGGGATCAGAACCTGGGCCGCCAGCAGCAGAGCGTGTGCACTTAACCACTATGCCCTGGGGTTGGCCCCGGTTTTTTTTTTTTTTTTTTCCTGAGGAAGAACAGCCCTGAGCTAACATCCATGCCAATCTCCTTCTTTTTGCTGAGGAAGACTGGCCCTGGGCTAACATCCGTGCCCATCTTCCTCCACTTTATATGGGACGCTGCCACAGCATGGCTTGATGAACAGTGCGTCGGTGCGCACCCGGGATCCGAACCCGAGTTGCCAGCAGCGGAGTGCATGCACTTAACCGCTACGCCACGGGGCCAGCCCCAAGTTTCTTTATAAAAGGGAAATGTTATTTTAAATGGATAGTAAAATCCAAACAGAAAGAAGTATATATTATATAATGAAACCGATTTTCAAAGTATATCTGAAATTTGTCTTAATGTCTCTTCCTTGAGAGATAAAGATGTCAGTCTTCTGTGGGAAACAAAAATTCATTGGCACTATCATAAAAGGGAAAAAATGAAAGAAATCTGGCCTTTCATTTTACAGATGAAGAAACCATGACCAGAAAGGGAAATGACTTGACAAGGCTCACGGTGAATCAGAACTGAGAACTGGAGCCCAGCCATGCTCCTTGGCCCAGTGCCTCTCCTTACTCTGTGGGAGCTCATACCCTATTGTAACAAACATGATGTGAGTGTGGCATCAGATGATGCTCAGAAATCTCTTCATCATACTAAGTACTGGTGGGAGATAAGGGGACTGGTTCTTTAGGATCCAGACAGGATGTTAAGAAAATCTTAATGATCAGAGCTCTCCTAAATCATAAAGACTTCTTTGGGAGATAAAATGGGTGAAATCCTTTTTTTCCAGAGGAGCTTAAGCAGGGGCTGGATAATCACTTATTGGGGTTGTCAAGGGTATTCAAACCTCTGAAGTCCCTTCCATCTGTGGGTCTGATTCTTTGGTTACCAACTGCCTTTCAGGGCATATGTGGCCAGGAAGTACAGGGAGGAAGGAAACTAATCCCTCTTCAGTGTCTGTTTTGAGTCAGGTATTGTGTTGTGCATTTCACATATGTTAATTCATTTAGTCTCCACAACAAGCTTTCTAGGTAGGTATTATTCTCAGTCAGCCTTAGGAGTTCACAAAGGTTAGATAACTGCTCCAAGCTATGGAGATAATAGGCAGCACAGCTAAGACTGTAATACACCATCTCATTTCCAGATGAGTGGGCAGGAGAGGATGATTACACAGATTGTTTCCCAGCCTCTCCCCAGGGTAGGTAACCCCTTGCACTGCTCAGTGAGTCTTCAGGGCAGGTAACTCCCATTATCCTCCTGTTCTGACTAACAACTAGGGATGAAGCTGCAGCAGAGGCCCGGGACACTCCTACTAGGAGAAAGGCATTTTGGTTGGCACCTCTTCACAAACACTCCAGAGTTCCAGAGCTTTGCATAACAGGCAGATTCTCATTGAACAACGAGGCCAAACTTTGCTTCCCAAATTCTCAGTTTAATCGTTTGCTCTGGATAAAGAGATGTGGGATTCAGCTTTGAGACAAGCTCGGACCACAATGATAGGAACTGGTTTGTGAAGGAAGAGGCTGGGATGATGAGATCCAGGGAGACAGTCAACATCTGGAACTCAAGTAGTTTGTGATACTCAAAGCCAGCAAGATCAATTTATATTCTTGGGTGAATAGCCATTTCCATCAGGATCCAACTAATTTCTGGTGCCCCGGGGAGCATAAGCCAGCCTCCCCTTGAGAGAGAGGGGATGTGCTAAAGGCAAGCTCCAGAGATGTCATCCTATTCCCATGCCTTCTGCCTTTCTAAAGATGAGCCTGCCTCCTGCCCTGCTGTTACTACTCAGATTAAACATGTTCCCCATGTTCATTCTATAGCAGAGACTGTACATTTCTGCTTCCTGAAAAGTTGTGGGCATAGAGATGTAAAACTCACCCATCAGCTGTGGCCTACCTGAGGCATGCCAGTCATCTTCCTACTCAGGTATCTTCCAATGGCTACCAGTTAGCCACAGAATTAAGTACCAACTCCCTAGCCTCCACAGTCTGGTTCCTTTCCAGCCTTTTTACTCACCCCTTATAGCGCACACTGTACTGCCCATTCTGGACACATTAGATTCCTCCTTCTTTGACTAGATTCTGCCCTTCCCTGCTTCCAGTCCTCTGTGTGGTTTCATCTGCTGGAATGTTCTCCCCCTAACTCAAATCTTCATCTTCCCTCAAAGTACAGCTTCAGTGGTTAAGATTACAAGGCAAACCTGACTTGAGCAAACTCCTTTACAAGACAACCGGGGTCCAGAGCAGTTGGATAAATAGGGTGGTTTGCAGTTCACTTCTAGCTCAGAGGTCACCTGGGGGATTGGGATCTCTGCAGAGACCTGCAGAACCAACCTGCTTCCAGGAAGCTCCCCATTTTTCATGCTGCTGGGACGAACACTACCCCTTAGGAGAAACTGGGCAGCAGCGGCTGAGTCACACAGGCTGCCAGGGGTCAGCCAGGAGCAGAGCTGTGTTTCTTGGCATTTCTCCCAGTTCCTCTCGTGGCAGACTTCCGTGGCTGTGCTGGGATTCAGACAGATCTCTGTGTTCACAGTGCAATACTTCAATTCACTCAATCAGGATTTATTCACTCTAGTGTTCCTCCCACCTTAGCCCCATTCCCTCCACCCACGATCACAGTACCAAAATAATCCTAAAATGGGGCAGCTGTGCTGGAATCGAACACCTCCTGCCATGCCTCTTACCCTCTGCATGCTCTCAGTCACCTCCTGAAGCAGACAGTCCCCCTAACCTGCAAACCACATCCCAGCACACACCTTGCCAGGTTGGAGCAAGTCCTGGTACCCAGAGCAGTTTGCTTTGCTTGTCCTTGCAATACCAATGATCTCACAAACACCTGGTTGACCAAGCAGTCCTAGCTCTAACTTCCCACAGAAAAGTGGGTGACCAGAGGGCAGGAGCCAGGTCCCATCAGTACCTGTGATTGTGTCCCAGACCCCCAGCACATGGGCCCACTCCTCTCATCAACTAGGCTTGGCCAGGTCTTGCAGAATGGGGCTCTACTGAGACCCAAGCACATTAGCTGTTTGGTAGATGAACTCCTTCCTGGCACCCACCAGATATTTAGAGTATGGCTGAATCTAAAAGGAAAGGGAAAAGAGAGTCCAATGTCCCTTAGATGAAGGTTTATATCTCAAAGCAAGAGTGGTCTGTGAACTTCTAATCTTCAGAACAAACTCTGGGCATGTCTAGGTCTGTCCACAGGACACAAAGTCTTAGCTCCATTTTGAGCCATGGCTCAGACCAGCCAGGCTCAGTGACAACTCCTGGTTCCTCAATTTCATGGCAGCCTCAGCAGAAGCTTACATTCCTGCCACAGGTGTCACTGAAGGTTTATCCCTGCTCAGTTCCTGACAAACACTTGGCCTAGGGCTCTGAACTGATGAGCTGGCTCCAGAAAGTGTTACTCATCAGAGGTCAAGTCCACTGGCCTCATAGAGCAGCTGTGCACCTGGGATCTGAGCTTCTCCACGTCATCTTTGTTCCCTTTGAGGTTTACATCTTCAGGGTCCCACTGTGGAGAAAAGACACAAAAGGTACTCTCGTGGAACAGACCCTCCCCATCTCTTTTAATCCCCCCAACAACAGCTCCAATCGTATTCTCGTGGCCCAGATACAGACAAGGACAAACAAGTAAGGGCAGGTTAACTAGGCCTGTGTTTCTAGGACCTAATGGGGCAAGTGTAACTTTAAATCAAGGAACTAATGGGTAGCCACTGTGAGCAAACCAGCACTGCTTCCCTTCCCACCCTCTTTTTCCCTGTCTTCACCAAGTCCTTCTCTAGTAAGACTGAGTCATGTTCCCTGTATCCTGAGAATTCCCACCTCCATGCCTAACTCATTTCTGGAAAGGACCAGGCAAACTCAACCCATTCTTTATGGCCCAGATAAGTACCTCCTCTTCCAGGAAGGGCATCCTGACTGCTTACACTGAGCTCTCGCCCCCTTCTCTCTTTGTACTGCCTGTATCACTCATTTGCAGCTAAGCAGGGACAGCCCTGCCCTTTCTCTTGGCGTCCACCTTGTCCTCTCAGGTAGATGATGAGCTCCAAAGAGCAGGGCACCCATCTGCCCTTGTCCCCCACATGGTGTTTCCTCTAAACTTGAGGTCAACAGACTTGTCAAAAACAAACACTTAAAACCTAATTCAAAGTGGTGGTCACTGCCAGTGACTATTTCACCCGTCTGACTCAGGCAAGTATGGGAAATTGAAATTTGCAGGGGTAGGAGTGAAAGGTTAAACAAAAGACGTGGGCATATCAGCATTAATGAAGCTGTTTGCAAAGTCCTCCTTTTGTTCTAATATGATGGATGGGAGAGAGAACTTTGCACACGTGCCAAGAGCAAGGGAATCCTTAGTGATTCCTGCCATGGAGGCAAGTGGGGGTTGGGCTCAAGTCCTCCTTCTGCCACTGACTTGCTTTCTCTTCTCTGGGCCTCAGTTTCTCCATGTGTAAGTTGGGATGTTGGATCAGCAACTAGATAATACAATCTCTTTTATTTCTGAGTTTCTGTGACTGATGATTCTGAGACATAAGGTCATATTTGACAATATCAAAAGACCCAGGAGAGCCAGCCCTGATGGCATAGTGGTTAAAGTTCCACGCACTCTGCTTCGGCAGCCCAGGTTTAGTTCCCAGGCGCAGAACCACACCACTCATATGTCAGTAGCCATGCTGGGGTGGCGGCTCACATAGAAGAACTAGAAGGACTTACAACTAAAATATATAACTATGTACTGGGGCTTTGGGGAGGGAAAAAAAAAGAGAAAGAGAAAGATTAGTAATAGATGTTAGTTCAGGGAGAATCTTTCCCAGCAAAAAAAAAAAAAAAAAGACCCAGGAAACAACAAGCAAAGGCCACATAGGATATGTCAGCCTGGGCCAGGCAATCTATTTGGGCAAGAAAATAAAGCCAGGCATGGACGTGCACTCCAAGAAAAACACCCCACCAGCCGCTCAAACTTGAGCTGAATCAAACAGTCCAGTCCTTAGAGGTCGGAGATAAGGTCTTTAAGGCTCCCTGAGCCGCTGACAGATAATGCCCACTCCATGCCCGTTATAAAACTCAAATTGTGGCTTTGTTTTGAACAGAAAGAAAGAGCCCAGTTCGATTAGTGATTTACTGATAACAAGTGAACGAAGTTCTACTCCTTGGTAACTAAAAACAGCATCATGTTAAAAGACCACCTCATCCCAGTCCCCCTGTGGGCCAAGGACTAAGCTGATTTGGTTGGTGCAGCTCAGCCCCCTGTACCTGTTTGGGGCTGTACCAGCCGCATTTAGTGCTAACTTCTCATTTACGTTGCACACTTGGGGGGACACCTCTAAGCAAATTCCTTCCTGACATTATCAAAGACCCCAAGTAAAAGAGGTCCCCGGCCCTCAGCCTCCGTGGCCCGGTTGCCCAGTGGTGGAAGTAGGGGCCCATTCCGTTCTCTGAGGATGGACAGCATGCTTTCAGATGAATGCTGTTTTCAAGCTGAGGCCAACATTCTAGATCACAGTTCTGAGTGTGCTCTGGACCAACCTCACCAGAGGGTCCAGGGTGCTCACTGAGAAGGCTGATGCCAGGGACCCACCCTAGACGCTATCTGTGGGTGGGGACCTAAGGTCTGGCATATTAACAATCTCCTAGGGTGATCTTAGCTGCCCTGATGTTTCAGAACCACTGCTCCAGCTCCTGAAATGACTTCTTAAGAGTTACTTTTGCTCCTCCTGACTAGTTCAGCTGCCTGTACACAGAAGCAGCTGCCATTTTGATCAGGTGCACGCTTTCAAGTGGGTTAAGTCTTTGAGAACATTTTAAACCTCTTCCTTCTGAACCCTCAGAATAATGTGTTTTTAAACTTCTTTTTAAGTAATAAAAACATTGCTGGAATCCAGGCATAAAGAGAATTTGAGCAAAAGATGATCTACTCTTATCAGAAAAAATCCTGGGAGATGATGGGCACAGGTAGTCGTCATAAAACATGTGCTCCTCTATCACTTGGAGGCGGGGGTGGCACGGGGGTGGCATGGAAACAGCAGCCAGCTGTCAGAATGACAATGTGGGTATTGTTTATGTCTACTACGGCAGCCACTCTCAGCGCCACTAATGACCTGCAGTCACTCCCCTTGTTCACAGACCCTTGTCCACACCATACATCTTCCTCCGTCACGCATCTTCTCTGAGTCCCTACTAGATGGTCAGCACAAAGCAGAAAGAACTCTGAACTGAGAGAGCCCCGAAAATACCCTGATCCTCAGACTCGCCTCTGGTTTTCACATTCTTTTTTTTCCTAAAGGAATCTGGCACAGGCCCAGCCACCCAAGGGGGGCTAACAAAAACAGGAACTGAAATCAGCCACAAGAAGTCCCTTCTGGAATAGAGAGAGAGCATGATCATACCTGCTCCGAGTTTAGACTTCCCAACACTTTTGCTGCAGAATAAACAGAGATAGAAAAATGTGTTGGATAGATTTTGCCACCATCACAGAGCAGAGCAGAGCTCAGCACCAGCCTGTGTCTGCTAAGTGAGCCAGGAGGCAGGCCCTCCAGGTCTGGGCAAAGGAACAGCTGACTTCAGCAGGCAGAAAGGCAGCAGCTTCTAGCAGCTTCAATGTAGATAGGATAATTGTGATAATTATAAAGGGCTAGAGGTCCTTGGAAAAATTATACATATTTTAAAATTACTATTATTAGAAATTATTATTAGGCATAATTATAATAATAGTAAATCATCTTCCATTTTCTAACCACATGGCTGAGATGAGTCAACTCAAACCCATAAAACTAAGAAAGAGAAATGCAAATAAAATCCCCACTTTGAAAATATGGGGTATTTGCTACCTGCCAAGATTCAGTTTTAATCAGCCTTTCCTGCACGGTTGGTTCTACCCCCAGCCTCACACATGTCTGACTCTGGTTCTCGAAGGGCAGTATCGCGGTCTGCACCCTCGTCCAGCACCTCGTGCAGAGCCTGGGAGACGTGTGTTTCTGACACAGAATCTACAAATGTCTGCTATATCAATCTGTGAACTTCTGTTACACTGAACAGCTGCCAATCTGAACGGTCCACAGGATTTGGCACTATTGTCACATTAAAACAAAGCCTCTACTGTCTTTTAAATTTCCATTTTGAACAATTTTTTAATTACAAGATTTTCGATCATACACAAAGTAAAAGACTAATCTAATGAACACCCATGGACACATCCTGTTTTATTTGCTCTAGCTCCCCAATTATTTTGTTTGCTGAAATATTTTAAGGTAAATACTTTCATCTGTAAATACTTCAGTATGGATGTCTGGTTAAGGACATTTCTTTAAATCCTAAACACAATGACATTATTAAAGCTAAAAAATTAGTGATAATTCCATAGCATTCATCTTTTAATGACCTGTTAGGGGGGATACATAAACTGAAAAAAAAAAAAGATTATTGGAGAAGACACAAAATTACTAAAAATGATGGTTCCACACACTGCAAAAGACAGAAATGTGGATGACAAAACAGGGGTTGAAAAAGTTAAATAACTTTTACAAATGTAATGGAAATGAAAAGAGAAAGGAAAGAAAAAATGCTAACCTTCACCTTTCTTTAGAAAATACAAATGTTCATGCAAAATAGTAACAGTAATCTGTGGTTACCACAGTGAGCGGGTGTTCTGTTTGTTAAAAAAAAGTACTCAGTGCAATGTGATATACTGGATTGTATCCTCGAACAGAATAAGAACATTAAAGGAAAAACTGGAGAAATCCCAATAAAGTCTGTAGTTTAATTAATAGTAATGTACTAATGTTAATTTCTCAGTTTTGACAAATGGAGGATGGCTGTGTAAGATGTTAACATTAGGGGAACCTGGAAGAAGGTATACAGGAACTCTGCACCTTTGCAACTTTTCTGTAAATCTAAAATTACCCCAAAATAAAAAAGTTTATTTAAAGCCAAGCAAACAAAGAAGCTTAAGTCTCCCACTGGATTACAATGAAACTTCCTTTCCAAATCTTCAGCCTCACAGGCAAGTCTACAATTTAAGAAGAGTGCCCTCTAGTGGAGGTCAGAAGTCAGGATTTCTTTTTTAAGTTATTTTAAATCCACGATGATAATGTGCCTAAGGAGTACATTAACCCAAATCTTTGTAACTGAGGTCTCTCCCCACCACCACCACCCCAAAAAAGTAACAGCAAATAACATTTTATAGTCTTTTCCCCATTCAAAAAGCAAAATGTGTTCATTTTTGTATAGAAATTTAAAAAAAAATCACCCATAATTCCACCCCCACAAGACAGCCTCTATGAACAGTTACTGAATAGCCCTCTGAAATACACATACACACAAATCAAACTGTGCAAATGACTTTTCTCCCTTAATATGTAATGAGCATTTCCACATATCCTTAAATTGTCTTAGGACCACAATTCCATCACCACTGTAAATCACAGCAAATAGTATTTCAATTCACCTCATTTCTTTTTTTTTTTTTTTTTGTGAGGAAGATCAGCCCTGAGCTAACATCCATGCTAATCCTCCTCTTTTTGCTGAGGAAGACCAGCTCTGAGCTAACATCTATTGCCAATCCTTCTCCTTTTTTTTTTCCCCCCAAAGCCCCAGTAGATAGTTGTATGTCATAGTTGCACATCCTTCTAGTTGCTGTATGTGGGATGCAGCCTCAGCATGACCGGACAAGCGATACGTCGGTGCGCGCCCGGGATCCGAACCTGGGCCACCGGTAGCAGAGCGCGCGCACTTAACCGCTAAGCCACCGGGCCGGCCCTTACCTCATTTCTAAAAGCACACTTTTTCATGCTTCTGAAACCAAGAAGCATCCTGTAGCCCCTGTCCACAGGGCATGTGGTAACTTTTCCTTTGTTCCTGAAGACTCTGAGGGTATCTTAGCCATTGAGGAACCAGGGTCACACTCCAGGCTTATATTTTATTTTATTTTATTTATTTATTTTTGTGAGGAAGATCAGCCCTGAGCTAACATCCATGCCAACCCTCCTCTTTTTTTTGCTGAGGAAGACTGGCCCTGGGCTAACATCTGTGCCCATCTTCCTCCACTTTATATGGGACACCGCCACAGCATGGCCTGACAAGCAGTGCCTCCGTGCGCGCCCGGGATCCGAACCTGGGCCGCCAGTAGCAGAGCGCGCGCACTTAACCGCTATGCCACGGGACCGGCCCCTGGGCTTATATTTTAGACTACGGGAGCTGCATGGGCCCTCAGAGACCATGTGTTCAACTCCCTCCTCTTGTATTTGCAGAGAAGCAACTTCCCCCAAACTGGGAAGGTGAGACAGTGCTGGGCTCAGGACTGATTATAAAGGTTTTTGTTTCTTCTGATTATAAAGTTTAAGACTGGCCAGATACACACCAGCTACGATTCTCTCCTAGATGTCATTACGCAGATTTTCTTTTGACCTGGTACCTTACAGACTTTAAAAATTTACGCCAGATGCTTCAAAATCTCATCCTTTCTCTTTCCGTAGTTAGTTAACTAAGCAGTTCTAACTCGGGATCAAGCACGGTTTCACCTCCCCACACTTTCTTTCCTCCTCTCTAACTGCCCCAAACTCCCCACGCTGCTCCTCCTCCCGGGGCTGCCGTGGGGAGAAGGGGATGTGTGGTGGGAAATGCTTCACAGGCCGTCAAGTGCTGTGCACAAGAAGGAGCAGGGCTTCTGTAGCAAACTGTTCCCATGTTATTGGTCACTCTGGGTGGTTTCACTACTCAACCCTCTCTCCACTCAGGTCTGAACAGGCCCATCATGAACGGGAGCAGGGAGGGAAGAGCTCGGACCCACAGTGGATGGGTTTCCTTTATAAAGATGATACACAGCTTCACTTCAGGGACATCCCAAGGTTGGAACAAAAGGGGCGAGGCGGAGAAGCCATGTGTATTAAAACGGTGGGCAGCAGGGGTTGGGAGTGAGCACCTCTGAACTCCGGGCAAAGGAGATACAAACACTGTGTTTAGGACAAATCCTGGTGGGAAAGGCTTGGCAACCTTGGCTCCTATTCCTGATTTTTTTAAATCATTTTTTTCCAGTTTTACTGAAATATAATATTGTATGTTTCTGACTTTTTGGAAGAAATTTTGCCGTTCAAATGCTGCTCTGAAGAACTGAAGGAGTGGTCTAGGGAACGGCTGGAAGTAGGCACCATCAAGTCTGATTCAGGAGCAGGATTGCCAGATAAAACACAGGACTCCCAGTGAAGTCTGAATTTCAGATAACAAATAAGGTTTAGCACAGGTATGCTTATCTGAAATTCACATTTCACTGGACATCGTGTATTTTGTCTGCTAAATCTAGCAACCTGCTCAAAAGTGCAGGAAAGCTTCCTGGAGGAAGCAGGATTTAGCCAGAGCCTTGAAGGGCAGGAAGAGAAGACGAGATAAGCAAAGGAATCCAGAGAAGGGAAAGCTGGCTGGATGTGCAGAGAAGAACCTGGAGAGTTGGGCCAAGGCCAGACGGTGAAGTGTCCTGGAGGTCAGGCGAAGGGGTCTGGACTTAAACTGTCTGCAGGAAGGAGCCACAGAAGGCCTAAGAGCAGGGAGGCCATAGGGTTGGGGTCAAGTGCTGGGAAGATCCTGGGTAGGACAGCAATGAAAGGAGGAAAGATGGAGGCAGGAGGAGTCAAAAGCGCCTGCACTGGTCCAGGTGGAAGTAATCCGGCCCTTCCCGGGATTTCGGGGCGAGAGGAGGTTTTCCGAGAGTGGCGTCTAGGCAGACACAGCAGCCTGAGCTACTGTGCTATCACACTACAGTAACACGTTTTGTTGGTGGTTGATCCTTTTGTTGTCCTGATGGAAGCCTTTCTACGTCTAAGAATCGACTCCATGTAATTAACCACCGCCTACCTCCTCCAACAATACACTTTTACACTTGGGGTTGAGTTGCTAAGTGGGACCTTTAAGAGCACCCAGTCCACAGCTGGGGTTTCACAACGAGCAACTGTGGGAACAGTGCTCCACTGCGGTAGAAGCTCCTTCACATTTCGACCTCGTTAAGAGCCTCACCACCCTCCCTGAGGTCATCATTTCCACTTTCAGAGTAGGTGCTGAGAAATGAATGGGTGCAGCTGGGTTCCCTGGCTATAAGGGCCAGAGTGAGTATCAGAGCCCACTTCCAGCCCGTTTCCACGAGGCTGTGTGAGCACCTTTGATAGTCCTGCAAAGCCCCAGCAGCACCCCCACTTGGTCCTCACAATCACTCTGTAATACAGGCAGGGCAGGTCCCACGATTCCCATTCACAAAGGGAGAAACTAAAACTCAGGTCAGTGAGAGCCCGGACAAGCCCCCGCGTCCCCCTGGCTCCTGGTCAGTGCTTTCTCCCGCACAGCCCCCCTTCCCTTTGGGGGCCCAGTGGAGCCTCCTTCCTCAGCCCCAGGGGAACCAGCTGACTGCCCCACACATTTCAGGAAGTACTATCTCTCATTGTCTCATGGCAGGTGGCACCACCTCTCCAGGGAGGAAACAGAGCTGTGGAGGGCGGAAACCAGGTCCTGAACTTGATTTCTGGCCTTTGGTACCTATTGGAATGTTCTGGCCTCTTTCTTCATACTTCTATGTATTTTATTATAAAATTAGAACTTTTATAGTCTCTCTCTATATATATAAATATATATATTCTTTTTTTTTTTCTCTTAAAAGAATGATTTGGCTGTAAGAATGGCAAACGTCCAAGGGAATCTGTCCTGGTGTGCTGGTGCTGGAAGCAGGGTTTGGAGAGGAACAAGCAGTCTTGGTTGTCAAGAGCCTGAGGCACAGAATTAGCAGGGAGACACAGGCCTGGGACCTGACCCTCACCAGACAGAGCAATCTGGTCTTTGGCTCTGTTCTCATCCTCCACACATGCACATGTACACACACACATGCACACATATACACACAACTGCACCAGCTCCGGTTACGGTCATTCTCCAACATGCAGGCTTTGTTCCAATGACAGAAACAGCCTCCTTGCAGAATCCCTACAAAGCTTCTTATACCAGGTCTGTTGCATTGCTAGGAAGCACAGAAGGAAACAATGACTAAACACTTTTTCATCACAAAGCTGGACTCAATCTTTTCTTGTAGTCCAGAGGCTAAAAAAAAAAAAAAAAGCCTTTAAAAGGCACAGGAACAGTTTCAGAGCTGGGGGAAAGTCAACCCAACACTCATAATACAGGTGCTACCTGCCCCAGAGAGTGAGAAGGCCACTCCAGAAAGCCCTGCTCCTTCTGGGCCTCAGCCCCCACCTGTAGACCTTTCTCAACATCATTCAGTGCACCCTCTGGAGGGCTGAGCCAGGAGTGGGGCTGCCTGTGTTGAATGGTGAGTGAGCAAATGAATGGGTGGATCCACAGTCTCTGAACGTGCGTCATCTCGTGTAGAGATGCCCAGAAATCCACACGGCCCAAGCAGATGTCCTCTCTACAGGGTCACCGGTCACACTGAGGCTCCGACATCACTCATCTGGTGCCCTGACCAGCCTAGCCAGTGAACACTTGAGGAAAGGTGGAAATAATCTGAGTTCTCTGTCCACACGAGCTCCCTCGCCTTACCTGTCTCTGCCTCACTCCTCCTGTTCCGCCATCATTGGCATGACTTGCAAATTCCAGTGTTTTATCCTATTAGACAGGGCACTCTCTGAGAACCCAGGCAGAGCACAGGTGAGTGAAAAGAGCCCTGGGGAGAGAGCCAGTTTTCTCATCTGTAAAGTGGGAATGATGGATGATAAACCTGGTCCTGCACACCTCCCTGGGGACGAGTGCCTGCCAAGGCAGTGGAGTGTAGCAGGTAACAGGGCTTTCAGAGCCAGACGGAGCTGGGTTCAAATCCCAGGTCTGCCACCTATTATTATTATTACTAATGTTTTCTTGGGCGAGTTACTTAAACTCACTGAGTCCCAGTCTCCTCTTCTGGAAAACAAGAATAACAAAGGTACCTGCCTCAGGGCTGTCAAGTGATGATACCAAACAGTGCTTGTAAAGTACAGAACATATAGTACCTGGCACATGACACACACAGTCACTGTTAGCAACGAGTCCTGTGATTCTTATTAGTGGGTTTAAAAACACTCAGTGAACTAGAGTGCCACTCCTGTGGAGCGTACTGTTGAGACACCACTCCTTTCTCCACCTCCCCAGCACTGCAGGAAGCAGGTATGCAAAACAGTTGGTACGTGTCCCAAGGGCTGGGACATAAAACCACCACCTGAGAGCTAAGGTACAGAAGCATAAAGGACCACAGAAGACATAAACACATCACCTTAATGACACAGAGCGGCTCCCAGGCCTGCAGAGCAGAGCTGGAAAGCGTTCACGTATGGACCCAAGGGGTCAAGCAGAAACAGAGCTGCTCAACAACAGACACACAACGCGAGGAGGCTGAGGGCACGGAAGCCCACCTCAGGGAGGCCAGGGGGACGGGCAGGGGTGGGGCAGCCACAGAGTAGGAACAGATGCCCCGGGGTCTCAACCCAATGCCATGAAATATTTGAATCGTGCAACCTGGGAGGAGGTGACAACCTAGGGCCCGGCATCGATCCATATGCTCCAGCCCCTCGGGAGTGTGGTCTGGAGGAGCAAGGCGAGGATCAGACTCTAGACCGCGACCAATTTACTGAGTACCTTCCACCCTGCAAGGTGGGCTCAGGCCAGCTCGTCTGTCCTCATGCATTTTTCTTTCAAATTCCCACCCTCAGAAAATGCTTGCTGAATGAGTGACCGAACGGGCAGGTGAAGTGCGGAGTTACACTCACCGGCTAAGAGACACCTTCTCGATCACCTCCAGCCATAAAGGAACCAGGATCTTTCAGGAATATTCCTCTGACAAAACAGGCGAAGCTGTCAAGCCTGCACAATCCCGCCACCCAGAGGCAGCCGCTGGTTGGTGGGCTTGTGGGTTAACTTTAATTTCCTTCTTTACGTTTTCAAATTTCCTACCATAAACGTGTATTACTTTTAAGAACAGAAAATACAGATTACCAGAAGGCCCAATGGCTCACACACTTGACAGAAGCCTCACTGTCTCTGCTCACGGATTAAACAGTCTGTATCGGGAGATTTACAACCCCATTGACCTGTCAGTGTATGTGTTTAGTGAAATCCTAAATTGACGTCTTCACAGGCCGCAGTGGCTTTGTCGTTTGTAGCATATGGATGTTTTACGGGTGAAACTGGAGGACTGTCCTGGGGGGACTCCGTGGGGTGGGCTGGGGCAGCTGCGCTTCGGAAAATATATTCCTTTTACCATGGGCAAAAGCCTTCATTTCCATTTGCCTAATTTAAGAGTGTGACCCTGTCCCCTTGGAATTTATATATGTGGTTAGAAAAAGTCTAAAAAGAGAGAGAGCAGGGGAAGAGCAAGAACTGCAAAACACAGAAATGGCCCAAACCAGCCATGAAGACAAATTTCCCAATTTTTCAAGGTGACTGTCCAAACCTTACCTCAATTGAGGGTGGGTGAGGAAAGTCGCCCTTATGTCCACAGAGCGGATGTTGCCCCCGCTCCCCCAGCCCCTCCCTGACTCACTGACTTAGCTGTCCCTTCTCCTCACAGAACACTTTGCTGTCAGGCCCATTCTTTCCCCTCAGCCTTAGAGCTCTGCCAAGACTGCTGGCTCCAGGCTGCCAAGCCACGTGCCTTGGGTGTCCTACAAATCCTGAGACTGGATCCAAGAAATAAGCAACACCCAATGACATGGGGATAGGTGGACCCCAAATGGTCCTCGGTCTGGTGCAGAATTCCTCACTCAAAACCCAGCTTTCAAAGACCAGCTGGGTTCCAGGACGGAGGGACAGAGAAAGATGACGGCAGCCCAGGCCCTGGCCACGCACAGCCTGGTTGGGGGAGACAGGCCCCTACAGCTCACCAGGCTACACAGCAACAGTGGAAGTTGTATAAGAGAGATGAATGCTCTGGGCACCCAAGGGAAGGAGCCATTAACCTCTGGTGTACGTGTGGGTGGGTAGTTTCACACCGCAGGTGGCATGTGGGGAGGATTCTGACACATGGAAACTGGGCCGGAGAAAACCCTAGATGGAAAGGCCCAGAGGCCTGGGGATGGGGGAACAGGACAAGGGCAGACATCTAGGTGAGGGCAGGCGAGGGGCACAAGGCTGGGGCAGGTATGAAAGGTCTGGAACCTCACACTATGGAACCTGGACTTTACCCCACAGATCAGTGGCTCTAAGTCTTCAGATTTCAGGGTCCACTACGAGTTTAACAAATTTGGGGGACTTACTCAGGATGGCTAATTGCTTATTTTGCCAGATAAGGCCACTAAAACCAAAACCAAAAACTCAACAACTACCACTCACTACCATTATCATTTCATAAAAGGGCATTATAACACCAAAATAGTAAGAGAACACAACCCCAGAATGAAGGAGCGTCCTTCTCCCCAAAAAGACAGCTGACACCCTCCTGGACACCACACATCCACTACACTGTCCTTGTTCTCATTTTCCACAGACAAAGCGAAACTTCCTCCTAGAAGGGGGCCGGGAGCCACAGCTGTGGGACCAACAGTCACAGGAGAGCTCAGACCTGAGAGGTATACCCGTCTGTGACATGTGTTTTGTTCACAGATCCAGAAATTCAAAATGAGGTGAAGTTTATGACAGTACCTGGCATCGTGCCCAGGCATCATATATGACCCCGAGAGCTCGACAGGGCGCAGCTGGTGGTGCCCCAGGGCGAAGAAATGCTTCCACGGTCAAATGGGTTTGGGAAACACTGAGATTCTTTACAAGTTAATTATTCATGCGTTTATTTCTGTAAGACTTGAACGTGCAAGCGATTCTTCAAGACGGCACTGCAGTACGCAGTGTTTGTCTGACTCATGTGACCGTGGAAACCTCTCAGCACTGACAGCGTGGGAAACTCAGCGGCTGCGGAGCCCCGCGGATGCTGATTCATTATCTACAGGCGTGAGGTTCGTGTGGGCGGATGAGCGAGCAGCAGGGCAGGCAGCAAGGAGGACCAGCAAGTGTTGGTGAAGGAGGGTGAGTGTGTACCTCGAGGTCGGAGTTGATGGAGGACACCTCGGAGGAGCTGCTGGAAGACACGCAGGCCCGGATGACCTGAACGGGAGGGTACGAGGGGGGCTCCTGCAGGGACACGTCTCCAGTGCTCGTCTGACCGTCGCCGGGCAGCCTGGTGGCGCTGCAGCCTGCCTGCAAGGGGTGTGGGAAAGGGCAGGCAGGGAGACCGTGTATTTTATTGCTGAATTGGCAAAGCAGTCACATACTCCAGTAGTCGACAGGTAATCCCTGCCTTGCCTCTTTGAAGGGGTGTCCCGGGGCTCAGATGTAAATGCCCCGGACACAAGAACAGCTACTCGTACTGGACCCCAAATCATGAAAGGCTCCAGCCCTGCATGGGTTAAGTGCACAGCTTCATGTGACAGACGGCTGGACAGGCGGAGAAAGTCCACAAAGGAGACAAAGGCAGCGTTCTTTGTGGACTTTCTCACCCCTGGGCGGGGTGGGGAGGCAGAAGCCTCCCAGGCAACAGCCATCATAGATTCTATAAACTCCCCAGGGCCTGACCACACCTGAGTCAACAGATAAAATGGAGTTTTCAGATGCTCCAAGCTGTTGATCCTCATGGCCCCACGGCCCTCGGCCCTCAGC